>NC_039516.1:7471449-7485874 GCF_003672135.1 Ooceraea biroi
CATCGATAAGTCGAGGGGGATTCGAAAAGAAATCCCGATTCGAGACTACGATACCCTCGACGATCGGTGAACGGTCACGTTTTATTTCCGGAGATAGCGTCGCCTTGCGGGACCTCGAGGCGCCTCAGGGTTATCTGAGAGCGAAGAAATTTGTCAAAATCCAAATAGAGCGAACGAAAATCACGGCAAAGGCGACCCAATCCACGAGCGCGTTTCTTTCGATCTCGTTTCGTTGCATGGACATTCTTCACTGATGGGCACTTTTCGAATCGACTTTTGAGTCAGCTGTAGCTAATTCGTAGTTTAGATTGGAAAATACTGAAAAGCGGTACTTTAACATTTAAGAAGTTTTCATGTAAAGAATCGTGAGATAGCGTCAAGAAATTGTCAGCGATTTCTACAAGGATTGATCAACGCGCTAATTTTCGCTTATATGGTTCTTATTAAGACCGATTATCTTGAATTTTAAGAACAAAATCAGCTTTAATAATGAGCGTACAGATGTATCGTAGATATCACTCGGTAATCTCGCAGTAAGTAATTTCATGTGGAAATAATGCCAAGTAATCGCGCGAAGCGCTAATGAGAAATTAATACGCGATAACTGGACGCGCAGATTTCAGGCCGGCGGACTTTCGGTTAGCGGTTTCGGTTAGTCTGCCTCCGGTAGACTCTCATCGCTCGAGCGCTCGACGGGATTCGCAACGCGTCATTATCCTCTAAGTAGTTTAACGGTACGGATCAGATACGAAACGTCGGCGGGAGAGATAACATTCCGAAACATCAAACGCTAGTCGCGCAATAACCGCGAATGACGCGGCGTTACTATAATGAATGTCGGAGTGGGCGAAATTGTTCGCGGTATAATAACAACAATTAGATGCGTTAGGGGCTCGTTACACGCCCCGGCAAAGGAGATTAAACCTAAATCTCCGGGTCCTCTCGACGGGACGAGGGATGCGGAAAGGGTGGCGAGTATCAGAGCCAAGTTCGCGCACACAGAAGCTCCGCCGCTCGTTGCCTTAAGCACTAACAAATGGCTGCTCTTCCTTCCTTCGACCCAAGGCTGTTCCAGACCAGCGCTGTCGCGTGTTTACACGGTGCGAAAGAGCAACGCGCATTTCGTTCTTCGTTTACACGGCTTTCGTTCTTCTTTAGGGACAATGGCCACTCAGAGGCATGGAAGACCAGCTCGGTCACGGCGGAGCGAGCCGCAGCGTAAATATTTTTCAACATTCCTCCGCGAACGCCTTCTCTCTCTAAAGCTCTCGTGCCGGTCCGTGGCGAAGCGTGAAAACTTCTCCGAGCGAGATAACGCGAGATCTGTCTCGCACTTGAACAGCTTCATCGATCAACAAACTATTTGGTTTATCATGCGGATATACCTTTACAGGAAGTATTTGTTAATACTCATGATACCCACATCACGAGACTGCTGGATAAGTAAATCAACATACATGAAAGTTTCAGTAGAAATTTTCTAACGTCAGAAATTAGATGCACGTGATGAACGATCGGCGCGGGTAAAATGTTTGCGCCGAAGAAAAGGCGTGAAATCCAAGCTCGCTAAGAAACTTGTAGAAAGTACGCGAGTTTTACATTATGTATATCCGGCGGTGGAGCAGCGATAATGGATCGCCGACATCGAGGACGCGTAGCATTCAATCTCTCATGACGAAACGAAAAATGATTTCCCTCGCGTGACAAGGAGTTCCTGTCGACGCACCAGGAGATCGAAGGTCAGCACTGGTGACACTAAAAAATTAAAGTCGCTCTCCCTCCCGGAGCGGATGCGACAAATTAAACGCGATAGTGCCTGCGAGAGAGAATCTGGATGACGCACGACGGATAATAAATATGTGCATTTCAAAGCGAGCAACCGAATAAAAACACAAAATCCCGCCGACTTTCTGTTACACGAAGGCGTTCTACCGGGCACGTTAACGATTCGTCGACACGCATGTCGTTAAACTTGATTGATTTTTTTATCTAGTTCTATTAATATTCATACGCTGCCGTGACGCGCGCTTCGGAGTCCTTGGATAGTTTCCCTATTTTCGAAAAATATGCGCTTCCGGTAACATTCGTCATTACGTAAAGGCGCAGTCGTGCGCACTCGCATGACGCGTTCGTGTTTTCGTAAGCAAGTTTCACGAAGTACCTGCGTAAGTATTCCGTATTTGCAATTTACAACATGTCGAATTGCGATAAGGTAACTGGAAAAACGTTTTGCCGATACAATCTACTGATATTCATATCGTTGAATAACATAAACACGTAGCGGACTATCGGAATATCGTTACAGCGTGAAACGGAACTTTGGCTTTTCCCCATGAGCCACTTTACCAAGTGCACAGCTTAAATCAACGAACGGCACCAGCAACCTTCAATATTTATATCAGGTCACGGCAAGATAGCTCGATAATGTTTTATTTGTTTAGTCTGCTTGCATTCTCACCTCGTGGGCAAGATAAAACGTCTAGCGCGGGAGACGGCCGGAATATCATTATGGCGCAAAAACCGTGCCAAGAACAAGAAAAACTTTTTTACTCCTCGTGCATCTCGTAAAAATCTCGCGGGACGATCGTTACGTTCGCGTAAGCTCTATTTAAAACGACGGCGTTATCGCGGATGTCTCCCCGAGGACACGTGCTCTACTTTTGCACAAACTATGCATAGATGTATCCTGCACGCTGTGCTAAAAGTCGGAGCGTGCTAGATGCGGAAATAGGCTGGGATACAATAGGATAACGTCTTATTATTAGAACCACGGGACGCCAAACAGTTTCGCGGGACGCGCGCATACGTGCGCGAATCTGGTCGCGTAACTTGAAGATTAAATGACGTTCGACTAAACGAAAGTAATGCGAAAAGAATTAAAACCAAGTTGAAATCATCAATTGCAATTTCATTCCAATTAATTTCCATTAATTTAAGTTCGATTCTTTTACACGCGCTTGAATATCCTGTGTCGCATTTAACTACAAAAGAAAAAGAAATTAGAAGACCCTTAGGGAAGACGTGGAGTATGACGAACGCAAATGCGAGGTGAATGGTCCCGGACTGTCTAACGAGCCGGAAACCGGAAGTGCCGCGCAAGAATCGCGCAGAAATCGCGTTCAGACGGTCCCGAACTTGTCGAAGCGGTTCGACTTCCGTTCCAGTGTAAGAGCGAGACATTTGATTCCGTTTTGTCGTTGCCTTCTCTCTTTCTCCCCTTAATCTTACTCTTCTTCCGTTCCTTCGTTCGTCGACGGAAACCGGAAGTCCGTGTATACGCATACGCGATCAGCGCACGCTTGTACGAACAACAATTACTGTTTGCTTGATAACTGTTTCTTACAAATGTAAACATAATTAAAAACGAAATTGAATATAAATAAAATTAAAACTATTTTAAGTATAGAATTCTCAAAATCGAAGCAAATAAAAATTTAATTAAATTTTAGTTGCCTGTGGCGTGTATGTGTGACGCTCGTAAAAGACAAAGTTACAAATGGGATGGATCTTTACATAATCAAATCTTCCGGCTATATGAATATAGAGTCGGAACGGAATGCAAAAGATCCACCGAGAGAACGTGAGACACCTGTTTACCTTATCACCCTAGTTATGGGCGAATAATGCGCCGCTTGAAGATGCAACTGCGCCTCCGGGGCGTTACGTGCATTGTGCGGTCGGTTGATATCGCGGATGCCATCTCGCCACATATACACTTTCTAATTCCGTTGCGCGAGAGGAGCCCGGGCGAGTGCACTCGGATAGAGAGGAAACAAATTGCTTCATTATGTAAGTCGTTAAAGCTTCCTACATTAAAATGCATATGGATCGGCCGCATCGGCGGCGGCCATGCCCGTGTCTCATGCGGACACACACACACGCAAGTGTGCACGCTTGCGAGCGGCGTGCCCGTGTATGTATGCGAAGCGTGGCTGCCGATGCAAACAGAAGAGGAACTATGCGAGAGCGAAGGGGAGAGGCGCGGAAGAAGAAAAAGAAGAAGCGCGATCGCGAGTCGAGGGGGATGCGCTTGCTCCGCCGGAAGTTGCACGAATTTTGTACATCCTGCGCGGTAAGCGCCCGAACAGAAATGCCGGCCACGAGGTAGCGTCTTCTTTTCCTGGAACAACATTACGGCGTCGTGCTACCGCTCGTGGTTACATCGTTTCGCTAACTGGCGATCATTTGTATGCGCGCTGTACTGCGCGAGACCGACCGCTCGGAAAGTCCAAACAATTTCAACGTGGCGGCGGGCGGAAAGTTCGCCGATCACGGATGCGCGCGTTAATATTGCCGTCGTCGTCTTCGTCAGAGATCGTGATGCAAGGTCTATTTTTACAGAGCGACTCGAACTTTATCGCGTAAAGGCAACGCGTAGTAACCGTACACGCGGTTTACCTCATATCCTGTCACAAACGCGTCGAAAATTTAAAATATGACTTAAATATACGCGCGACATCATCGATATTTCAGATTTTTACAACCTTTTCATAATCGCTCTCGGCGCGAGCTTTAATTGCAGCAATAACCGCGACAATTTCGCCCCGAGAGTGTCATGCGTCAGATAGCCGATGTAAAATAATTAATCGAAGCGAGACGCCTTGATGCAATACGTCACGCTAATTACGCCGTGAGATTAAAAATTGTACCGCGATCGCAAAAACACGAAATGTCGCACGTGAACGTGCTTTAACATGGAACAGCGATATGCAGCAAAGCGTGGGATTAAAGTTACGCGTTCTAGGAGTCGTTCCAATCGAGCGAATCCAAAGTCGCTGGGAATTGCTTCCGACTCATCGGCGAGTTCGATTCGAGACAATCGCGAAGCTCCGCGCGGCCTCGCGCTCGCGACGGTTTCATAAGTGCAACGCGGATAACGATGTTATTATTCCACCCCGTTTCTTATCGAGTAGGTCATCATCATCATCATCGTTGTCGTTGTCGTCGTCGTTGTCGTCGTTCTATCTCCCGCGCACCGTGCGTTCGCGTTCCATTCATGTCACTCTCTCCGTCTCTCGTTTCGCTCTCGCCAGCAGCAGCAGCGTCGATATTACGCACCGAGAATTTCAACGGTCCAACTGCTTCCAATTTCCATTGAATCGAATTTCTTTCACGGGCAACAATGAGAGCCGTGCGAGCGCGCACGTTCATGGCGAACGTCGTCGCAGTCGCACAGTGGACGACGATACGTTCTTATTATCCGCCGTACTACGATCAAAAGTGTATGTGTGTGTGTGTGTGTGTGTGTGTATGCATATGTGAACGTGTATCGAAGCATTTGCCGATCGCGTTGTTTCAATTATCATTCCCGTTTCTCGATCCGCGACGAACGGCGTCCCGTTATCGATCCGCGCGTCCAGAACAAAACGCAAAAGTTCTTACTGACAATGAGCGACATACCTCGCCACACTGCTTACAATTGTACAGTTAACGTGCTAACGAGATACCGATGTAAACCGAACGACATTCGCATCTGCCGCTACGAACGTTCATTGAATTAAATAGTGCGATTGTAAGAGATCTCTCACAATATTCTCGTTAAATATATTGGGTCATTAAGTATGAAACTTTACAAATAGAACATAAACTTTTGCATTTTTTGGCACGTGGACATGATTTATTTTCAATCGAAGTATGCGCCCATATTATCTACACACTTCTGCCATTTTAGTGGTAGTTGGTCTATGCCTCTACTATAGAAGCCAGGAGTACGGGAATCGATGAAGTCGCGGAAGGCTGTTTCGACTGCCTATTGAGAATTGAAGAATTTTCCCACCAAGAAGTTGTCCAAATTTCGGAAGAAGTGATAGTCGGTAGGTGATAGATCTGGTGAATATGGTGGATGATGGAGAGTTTCCAATTCCAACTCCTGTAGCTTTGCCACGGTCAGTCGTGCAGTGTGCGGTCGAGCATTATCATGCAACAGGATTGGCATTGACCGATTGACCAATTTCGGTTGTTTAATAGCAAGTTGTTGCATCATTTCGTCCAGTTGCTTGCAATATACTTCAGCCGTTATCGATGTACCAGGTTTCATAAAGTTGTAGTAGATAACACCTGACCTGGACCACCAAACAGTCACCATAAGCTTCTTCTGTGTAATGTTGGGTTTCGCGTGATGTCTCGGTGGTTCATCAGCGTTCAACCACTGATGTGAGCGTTTACGATTGTCCACTTTTCATCGCAGGTCACAATTCGATTCAAAAAGATTCATTTTTGTGACGGGAAAGCAAAGAAAGGGAAGCCTCTAGACGTTGCGCCTGCTGCGCATCGGTCAATTCGTGCGGGACCCATTTGTCCAACTTCTTTATCTTACCAATTGCAGCTAAATGAACCAATATGGTGGGTATGGAAACATTGAATATCGATGCCAATTCACGTGTACTTTGAGATGGATCGGACTCTACTACGGCTCTCAAGTGATCATTATTCACCTTCGTCTTTGGTCTTCCACGTGGCTCATTAGCGAGGCTGAAATCTCCATCTCTGAAGTTTTTGAACCAATTGCCCACCGTTGCTTTAGTAGTTGAACCTTCACCAAATACAGCGTTGATATTACGAGCTGTCTCCGACACTGTGGTTCCACGGCGGAACTCATATTCATAAATCACACGAATTTTGGACTTTTCCATAGTTCTATAAAAAAGAATCCACCAATAAAACTAATGAAGATATTTGAACAAACAAATATGACATTTGAAGAGCGAACATACATCTATCACACTAACCTAACCTGATACTGACGTCTGGCGCCAAATTTGAGATAACAAATGTTAAAGATGGCGCTTTTACATTTGTAAAGTTTCATACTTAATGACCCAATATATAATATAATCGTTAAGCGAAATCTTAGTGAGAAATTCCGCCGAGTCCGCTTTCCCGTAACGGAAATTTTACGGTAGCATTTCGTACACTTGAATTCCCCGACGTGAAACGTATCTTGGCAATTAAAGTCTCGAGGGAAATATCGGAATACTCCGATTCGAGAATCGCGAGCGGAGAAGCGGAAAGGCAAGATTTCCTGAAAATTAACGCGGAACGGCGATTCGAGGATCAGGTATTAAGGTCTTCGCGTTCGCGATAATCCAGGATGATCGAGGAGGCGCGACGTGAGCGACGTGACGAAGATAACGATTTATCTTGGACGCGCGCAATAGCGTTCTTTCCTGCTGCACTAATCCGCGCGCGATGGACGCGAAGCCGGACCTCTTATGCAAGTCGCCGTCGCCGTGATAGCTGACTTACACCTTGACCCGCTTCCAGGCGGACTTAAACCAGACACCCGGTATATACGTGCGTCACGAGCTTAAGCCCAACGAGCGTTTTGCACTTTCACGAGGCACCGTTTCGCAACAGTGACATTTCCGTTGTGGGCCAAACAAATACCAATTAAACGTTTTGCTTACGGGCCACGCAACGAGTGTATCGCGCAAAACCGCTGGCAATCCCGATGGCGTTTCGATTAAATTTATAGCACGGCTTAATCTCCGAGACACTCGTAAATTTCGGAGATTATCCGCCGCCTGTGTCGGCGTTTAATTGTGGCGCACTTGAACGTGTAAATGCGCGCGCGTAGGACGCAACCAAGACGATTCATTCGGAATTCAACGCACCAACGTGAAATTATTGCCAATTAGCATTATTGTGCTTTTTACGCTTAACGCACGACACGCGGAGTTAAATAAAGCGCAATGTTTACGACGCACTTTTAAAAGGCGCGTGGAATTGCCCGACTGTCGACAGATAATCCTGGCCAGTATTACGGGACGAGAAGAGTACGAATGAGAACGCAGAAAAGAACTGACATTGAAGAAACTGTAAAGATCGGATACCGCAAGAATCGTGACTGCAGTGTGCTCAGCCCTCTTTACTCTCCGCATCAATATCGAGAAGAGAAAGAAGAAAAAAAGAACCGAGAAATGACTCGTCCGATGGCTCGTCGACCGGATCGCCCGACAGACGGACAAGTTCCGTCGGCTCTTAATTGCCACGTGTGATTACGATATTTGTCGTGCGTCTGCCTACGCGCGGCGATCTCGGTTTGGTGCACCAGGCTCGCATGTATCCCCGGCGGTGAAGTGGAAACAGGACCGTAGGTGTCTGGTTTCCACGTCGGCGACACAACCTCATTAATCTCCCGTCCCACCACTTGCACACCACGCTGCCACCCTGCCGCCGCCCCGATGACGAATGCACTTCACGGCAGTACGGCGCGGCGCGGCGCGGCGCGGTGCGGCGCGGATCGGAGCCCGTCGTCCTCTCCTTCTCTCTCTCATCATCATTCTCGTCGTCGTCGTTGTCGTCTTCGTCTTCGTCTTCGTCTTCGTCTTCCTCGTCGTTTCATACGACCCTTCGCCTCTCACCGCGAAGCGGTAAAAGGCGCGATCTTACGACAAAACTCGCGTTTCGTTTCGTTTCGTCGTGTCGCGTGTCGTCTCGGCTCGCGTGCCAGCGATGCGATAGAAATAGTTACCGACGACCATCCGTAAAACGATTTAAGTGCTATTCTCATCGCCTTTCTCTTCTCTTCCTCGACGTTCCTTCCGCTGCCGCGACTGCATCTGCACCGTCTGCGCCGTGTCGGCATTCACAGTCGGTCCCGTCCGCCGCGATCGTTTTATTCGCAAGCGCAGCTCGAACATGTCGCGAGTTATTTCGCCCCTGTCATCCCCCGTCTGTCGGGCACGACGTACCGTTACGCGCGATTCTACGCACTATCTCCGGAACAGGTACTTCTGCCCTCACAATGTGACAATTTCCGGCAAAACAGGTCTTTTCCATACGGCGGGGATGTATACAAACGAGCACAGGAAATTTGGTCACAGATAGGGAAAGGAATATGTAGCACTCTCGAGAAAGATTTAATGAATCATACAGAATAACATGAAGCAGATGTTTTATGAAATAATAACGTATGCAATCTGCGTAGAGAGTAACAAGATTGAGAAAACTTCTCCGTAAATATCGATAAATGTTAAGGAGAGTGCGCAATAAATACCGTCAATGCAAAACGTTACGGGCGCTCTTGCTTGCTCGGCCGTAGCAGATCGTTACTTCATTTTCCGTAATTTTCGCCATTAACATCGATTACCCAATGCACGAAAAGAGAAAAGCACGCCACCGAAATGACCGAAACGGTTAATCCTACACAGAAAAAAAGTAAGTGTCACATCAAAACTTATATACTTGTATATACGCAACAATATTTATAATCTTCGTAAAAGAATTTAATAATCTTGAATTTCAACTATATTATAATCTTATTTCAATATTATAGTTGTCACCTGAAGAATACAATATAATTATTTTCTCGACTAGAAAATGCGTCAAATAATAACGGAATAAGATCGTGGTCGTGGAGGTAAGAAACGTATTTTCACGTTGACGGGATTATATCTTATATCTATTATTTATTATATGCACAATTATCACACTCTACTAAATTGTTAACCTCCACGCGAAGACAGCCGCGCGATGGTAATCTAAACTGAACATAACGCACAACGCGAAAACAGTTTGAAAATATGTTATTTTCTATTTAACATTGTTTCCTTTCTATTCAAGAAAATTATTCTTAAATAATAAAAATATATTTTTCTTGATTGAACTATACAAAATTGCTTTATTCAAAAATTGTTTTCTTCGTTTAACGTGATATAATTTCATTATTTCATTTTAGTTGAAATTCAAGATTATTAAATTCTTTTACGAAGATTATAAATTGTTGCGTATATACAAGTATATAAGTTTTGATGTGACTTACTTTTTTCTGTGTAACGATCGTGTTGGCTGGACGTGTTTTCCTCGCAAGGCACGCATTCCGCTCGCAAGAGTGAGATAGGATAATTACCTGCCGATGATTGGAAAATTATTCGTTTGCAGTGGTTTACGGTGCCGGTCGTTCGAGCAAAAGCCGGCTCTCGGCGCCACGACGCGGTCGTTACTACTCCAGTAGTAACGGGCAATAACGACCGCAACACGGCGCCAGGCGTCGGCGTTGCTTCGCGAATGTTGCACGCTCTGAAACGATCAGGAACGATCCCGATACGATGATGGCTCGTTACCCGCGTTGGAAAAGATCGTATAATCCCGCGAGCCGAGCCGGGCAAGATGAGCCGAGCGGAAATACGTCCCTTAGAAACGTCGACGATTTTGCCAATTGCCGATGGTGCACATGAATGAATCAGAAATCGGTGTTCCCGCTAATTGCGCCGGGATTTACGCACGTCGATAAAGGCCGCGCGATAACGAGCGGAATGCACGCGCACTCACTGCCGCTACGCGTTTTATTACATCAACGTATAGACAGTCGGCGTAATATTCATTCGTCGACTGCCCTCTGTGGTCCCTTTTCACCCCCTAGCCGCCGGCGCGGCGTTCCTTTGCCATTCAGCGCCACGTGGTACCGTTTTCACGGATGGCTCCCCCGAATTTGCATTTATCGCGTGTCACGGAAGTCACGCATCGTTAATACGTACGCACTTGTCGCGTGCTTTCTCTCTTTCTCTTTCTGTCCGGCTCTCCCGGTGCTCCCACGGTACTCGCGATAAAGGCCCCGGTATATTTATCGGTGGAGGACCGAAAGGGCGAAGCGTCGACATAAATCTAGCGGCACGCGAGAAAAAAGGAGAGAAAGAGCGAAAGAGGAAGGGAGAGGGTGGAGGAAGAGGACGATACCGATTCCTCCTTGAGGAAGAGAGGCCACCCACCTATCTCTCGACGAACACGCAAAGTCATTTATTTTTCGTGCTCGCTCCCACCCCGTACGTCCTTCCGCGGCCTTTTACACGTCACCTCGTACACGTTAGGACCCGGATAAACCGAGCGGTCTAAAGACAGACGGTTAATCCCGCCATAACAAATAAATTGCCGGACCGAGAGAGAGTAAATCGGGTCGGACGTTATCGCGGCCTGCATACATATTGTCTGAAAATTGCAGAGCGCCCAAGTTTTCCGGTCACGACGCCGCCGATGACGTGACTTCGACTTTGCTCGTTAATTACGGCCGTGGTTTCGTCCCTTGCATTTCTTATGCAGATGCGCGCGTAAGATGCAGTCGATCGAGCTCGCACACTCGCGATTAGCGCGGCTCGTCTCTATAATGGGATCGCGAATCGCTCGAATCATGGAATGGAACCGGTGATCAAACGCCAATAAAGGGATCCGTTCGTCGGATCTCGCGTTTCGTCGTTGCACGACATTGGAATCAGTCATGAGCAGAATACAGTCGAGTTCTGGGAAAATACCGAAAGAGCATGGCATTCCAGAGTTTAATTGTGTGATACACTTCTTTTAATCAAGATTATTTTTAAAAATAAGACTAAACTCTCGAATCATACTCAAAGCCTAAATTAATTTGTTAATAATAAATTATATAGTAATAAGCAACTCATCAGCACTTTCTAAATTTTCACAAGAAACTTTCATCTATAAATCATTCAACGAAAATAAGCAAAATAAGTGAATTAACTATCTCATCCATCAATCAAGTCGAATACTCCAAAATGCAGATTGTCGGATTAGAATGTCTAGAATCTAGGCTTCTCTTCCATCAGTTTCAGTGCCAAGTCTTCGTTAATATTATCAGCGAATTGTATTCTGATTTCAGGGGGGTGTCGTGGCGCCAGAGAGCAGATGCACCAGCCAGAGGCAGATAGTGCTAGTGCCAGGACGTGCTAGGCAGAGTTAAGCGCCGTCGAGCCGAGCAGAGTCCGCGAGGCGAGCTAATGAATTGAGTACTTGAGTGGCGTCCTAATGATGAAATCACGAGAAACATAACAACATCCTCCGTGGGGTCCTCCTCTCGGACCATAAGTGACAATGATTTGCCTCGTGACTCGCTTCTTCGCGCTGGCGTACCCCGTCCGACTGGCACGTGATCGTAAATCATCCCATCGAATAAATTGTGACGAGCGAACGCCGGAATTTTCTGGGGAACACTGGATTACCACATGGACGACGATTCCGATTGAACGACGAATCTGGCACGCGATCTTATTACGGACGACGTGTTTCGTCCGCGCGCTCGATCTGCGAGCGGAAAGATTGGCGAAATTCTGATCCACGATCGCGATACGTACTATACGCTCTATCCTGTGTATGAACTAGTTTTGTCCGTAATAACTATAGACAATGTGTAATATCATGCTTTTAACGAGCGTGATTCTCCTCCTTTCACCCGATCCTTTTTGAAAGGCTTTTTCAGGGAGCCAAGCTCCACTTGTAATTATTCCCTTTTGCGCTAAGGCGCCGTCCGGTACTGGGCATATAAATCATCCTCCAGTATGGAAAGGAGCCACTCGATAGTCGAATAAATTTGCACTTAATAGAGCCGGAGCGATCGCCGAGCCGATTCATCTTGCGTCACGATCTCGGGCTGATTGTTTGCGAGCATCCTTGCGTTCGAAAGTTCATCGATCGCGATATTCACGAGCCGCCGCGCGATACAAATGCGCCGCTGCATCGTCGGGGAAGCGCTCGCGTTTCAGTTGAAATTAGCGAGGCGTGCTGTGCTGTGGGACGTCTTTCTGATCTTTGATACTCTGGCTCCATAATAACGTTCGTTCTCTCGTTCGGCGATGTAGGCTTGCGGTGCGCTCTCGCATGAACGCACCGGTCGCGCGAAAGTTACGGCGACTACGAGGAAATCGACATTTCGATATCGATACGCGCGACGCGCGGTGCTTATGGGGAACGGTATGGTCTCGCCTGCACACGTTCCAGAGACGTAGAGCATGAACCGGGCCCAAATCCTCCTCGGCTAGCCTCTCGTTAAACCGAGAAGCTGGATCCCGTTATTTCAATTAAGCGTGCACAATAATTTACCGTGCCGCTATGCGCGGTAGCTTTTGCATATGAATAGACGAGTTTGTTCGTTCGATAAATACATTAATTATACACGCTCAAATGAAACGTGTCGGGTGTTAATTACAACGGCCATAACAACGTCAGTTCTTTTGTGAAAACCGTCGATGTAATAATATATCAGAGACGTGTCGATGAATCGGGAAATAAACAAGAATCAATCGGCTCCTCTTCGTACGCTAATTCGCTAAAGAATTTTCAATTAGTCCAACCTGCTAATCATTCCCGCCAAGTGTGTTAAATTGAAAAACAAGTTTTTCAGGTACGTAATGCGTGTATAATCAAATTGCATTTCGTCACTTTCGGGATAAGCGCTGAAGCATTAAATGTTTCGCGTTCATTGCTTCTCATCGCAATGTTATCACCCTTCTTTGATGACGTGCGATTTTCGTCGAGCGCGATATTTTTGCAACGTTCGAGCTGACTGACGAAACGAAGTAATTTAATCACTCAAAAATGTCTTTGTTCACGGCATGCGTATGCTCGCAAAAATACGCACTGCCATAAACCAATTCACGGCGACACGCGGGTCAAGCGTCCGCTGTCGCCATCGTGCGCAACCGGAATACATTCCCGCTAATTGAGGAGCTTACGCCAATGGGACAACATACGCTCGGCTATAAATAGCCGTGTTTTGTGCCAGGAGTTTTGCACGTAATGCGTGCAGGCACGCGTGTCGCGATTGACCGTACCGCGCGCGGACATACACGTACGTGAAAGCGTAAATGCACGTTACGCGAATGCACGTTAAAGGCGCGGTAGCACGGTCAGTGACGTCAGTGCTGGAGGATTGACGTCGTGCAATTAGAATTGGCCGATGCTAATGGGACCCGGTCAAAGGCAAGGCGGCGACAGAAGCGGGCCACCTCGCTGTGCCAGGCTCGCTGTGGAAACGCTCACGTATCCACTGCAATCGCTCGGGATAAGTAACGATCTCGATGGCGAAAGGTTCTTTTTTCTTCATTCTTTTTTAATGCTATGTTCTGATCTGATGTTAAAAGGGTACTCGAGTGAATGGGTATACTAGGGAAGATTAAGTACTAAGTACCGTATAATTATATTCGCGGCATGATCGCGCTGTAATTCAACGCGAAATGTCCGCGTTTGAAAGGCGATTATTTGGCATTTGGTCTCAGTCAGACACTCGTTTCCTTAGGAGCGCGCTGTAAGCCAGACTTGGAATTTTCTCCAGGATAGTTATTGCAACGCGGTGGATTGCTCGATGGCAATTCCGCCGTCTCGGATCCGCGTCCGCCGCGTCGGAGCGAATCGAGCGGGGATCGCGCGCGACGCGTGGTGCGATTAATTTCGACAGGTGGTGGCCGCCCGTCACGCCGCATCCGAACGATTTTTCAATGGAGCCCGCCAACAAAGAGTTGGGTTAATCCGCGGCGAGTGCGCCGCACTCGGAACACGGTCGATTGCACGTTTTCTCTGCGGGTGGCGAGTTAAATATTTTAAAAAAGCGGGTTGTA
This sequence comes from Ooceraea biroi, assembly GCF_003672135.1. Classification (NCBI taxonomy): domain Eukaryota; kingdom Metazoa; phylum Arthropoda; class Insecta; order Hymenoptera; family Formicidae; genus Ooceraea; species Ooceraea biroi. The sequence goes on from NC_039516.1 coordinate 7,485,789, forward strand.
CTCGCGCGCGGTATAATCGCGCCACGAAACGTACACGTGTACTCGCGTTTTTTCCGCCGTTCCGCCGGAATACGGACGCGCGCGGG
>NC_039516.1:7485974-7502228 GCF_003672135.1 Ooceraea biroi
TTGCGTTAAATAAACGACACCCACCAGCGATCAAAACAATCTATATGTGGCTGGGTAACGCGTTGGTATACTCGTGGTGAGCAGACGTGACCAGTGCTCCCATCCCAGAACCCTTGCAATCTCAATGCACTTCTCCTCAAGTTCCTTCAGTGGCTTCTCTTCGTAGTAACGTGTCAATAATTTTAAGTAACGTCCATAGTGATTATTGATGTGCGCGTGCCACAAGGACAGAATGATCACCTGAAGAAGAAATAAGGATTTTAAAAAATGTATACCTTGTAATACATACTTGACATCAACTTAATTACACTTAATTCAACTTAAAGTAGTTGATATCCTAATATCGATACAAGTAAACGTTATCTCATTTCAAGAACGATTTAGATACGACGATAAATTATTCTTACCTTGCTGTCAGTAGGCTCAGCGAATTTCTGTACTTCCTGCCAGTGGTGCATCACGCTTTCGAGCAAGTGTTCGAAGGAACCATCTCCCTCTGCCGCCTTTGTCCCATGTACGTACAGCCGTGCCAGTGCGCAGCCCTTCTTCACTAATCCTTCGATCAGGCTGTTCTTCTGCTTCTCCATAGTCGTTTTGATCTTAGCCGCGTCGGGACGCTGATCGATTTTCAATCCGTAATACGCTAATAGTTTGTCCTGATCGATATTCGTGATCACAGCGTCAGCGACGGTTATTATTTGATTGGCAAGTGCGATAGTATTTTCTGAGAGATCGTCGTGCGGTATGTGCCGTCGCGCTTCAGGAGAATCAAGAGACGTTAACATGGCAGTGTGGACCGGCAAATGATCCGAGAAGATGTTCTTCAATTCCCCGTACAGCAAATTGGCGTATTCGCCGGGTTCTGTTTTAAGAACAGAATTTATCAGCGTTAATGCTCGATGTAAGATAATTCTTACGATTATTTTGACAGTTATTTTCGGAAATAGATTTCCACTGGACGCACGTACGTGTGTGTATACGTGATGACACGTGTATGTAAGTGTTACATAAGGAATCACGTAAATATAGTCATGTCATTTACTTTACATTTACAGATAGTTACTTTACACTGACAACAAAAACGAAAATGACAGATTTCACAAACCTACGTTGTCAACAAATTGTTTACCGGAGACAGTAAGAGTATAAAAATTATAATTATGAATACATATTATCTGACATGTAGAAATACATAGGAAGATGTATGCAACTATGATTGCAAATACATGCTCTAAGGTACAACGTGTGACGTGTGTTTGTGGTACGAAAAAGGGGCACATAAATTATAACGCACACGTGTATTCAGATCTTTAACCAAACTTACTTATAGATGGTGCTATTGGTGGAACATAAACCGGAAAAAAAAATGTGATAATGTATTACTTTAAGTACCTATCGTGTCTATTGGTACACATCTACATATCTACGTATCTAAATGTTGGATTACCAAGTTTTGCAAGCCAATTGCATTTTAGATCTCTCAACGCTTCATTGTATTCATCCCATTTCGTAGTTTTCTCTTTGTCCGATTTAGTAGAAGAGTTGCTATTTTTCTTGGTAGGCTCAGATATGATGTACTTAAATACGTGACTATCCACCTTCTTTCCAATTTCGTCTTTACAGAAAGTCAATGTACCTTGAAGGTAACTACCAGGAGTAACGTATTTGGATATTCTTGGCAAAAAGAAAAGAGAAATATTTAATGTATTTGTAATTATTTCGAAGTTGTTTTAATTATAAATGCTGTAGCGCTGTTATTTATTTATATTCTTCTTTTATTATTCATTACATGCTAAAGCCAGACAGAACAGAAATAAATAAATAGAAATAAATTGAATAGATTGAAGAGCGCAACAGTAGCTGAAATATAACAGAAAGTAGAATATAATATTCCTTCAGAGAAATTATATATGTATATGCTCACTTCATACGAAATATATACACTAGTATGTTATATTGACATACAATTAAAGAACAGAAAGTATATTAACAAGTGTAAAAATTTCCCTTCGGAACAAAATATTCGTAGTTGGTAACAATCATATTCAAAAATAACACTGTACAAATATACAGATTTAAGAAAAATTTCAGAAGAATTTTTATGAGTTGCAACATGAAAAAAACAAGTGAAGTTAAGTGAAGTGAAAGTAGCAGTAAAAGCAAAAGCAAACATATATTGTTGAACAGTAGGCAAATTTCTTTGAAATATAAGTTTAATTATCTGTGTTTACTGTTTGAGTATGTCGTGTACATGTATGTAGTGTACAATATGTATTATATGTAAATCTATATACTTCTCCTATTTGAGATATTTAAGAATAAAGAAAGAAAAAAGAAATAAAATTAAATAAAAATAAATTTGCCTATGTTTCTAAATACCTGTTCCTTGCAACAAGCAATATCTTGATATCGTATCTTATGTACATTATCTTGATTAAGGACAGACATAATCAGCATGCATTTAAAAATGTGTCAAACCGTGTAACGGAGTGACAAATGTCCTCAATTTTATTTAAAGCGTTCAAATGCAAAGTGTATATAAAAATTGTATTATAGACTCACTTGTTTTCAGTGCTGCAATGTAAGATGAAAAAGAAAATTATCTTAGTAGCACTTTCGCAGCAAATAATATATATATACATATGCGTATATTATTATATTCGACGTTCCTAAATTGATGTCACGAAACTTATATATATATTTATATGTTCTTTAAGCAATTTGGAATCAAAATGTTTGTTTAGCAAAAACATTGCGATTCAGATTTTTTATTTAAAAGTTCAAAAATTTTTTCAAGAATTAAGTTTTTTAACCAAAAAATTAATTTAAAAATGATCGTTATACTTAATTGGAAGAAATTTTAACTAGAAATTTAATTATTTAATTTAAAGATATTGAATTTTAGGATTTAATGTTAAAATGAATAAGTTATAAAAGTAATTTCAATGAAATCTTTACTAAAACAAAGTCAGCTTTAAATTGGTTGAAGAAAATGCGTATAATTTTTAACACCAACTTAGAAACATCTCGTATATATTTGTACAAAGATATTCATGTATATAGTCATTCAAATATGTGTGTAGATCGACAATAATCTAACATTATTATTCATAAAAGCAGTATTTTAGAACTAAACAAAGCATGTTACTGTAATAAAGTTAACTTTAAACTCGTACGCTATTGGTAAAATTATTAACGAAAAAGCTACAGCAGACTTTTTATATACAAGGAAATACGAAATTTTACATAATTTTCTACTTTAAATATTTTGCATGTAATATATGAATTTATAAAAATAAATAAAAATTATTTGTAGCTTAATAAATGTTAAATAAATGGTAATGTATATCATGTATTTTAATATATATGCGTGTTGGGGACTTATATGTCATGTGCATGGTGCAGAATGTGTATGCAATCCAAAAAGTGAAAAAAGAACAAGAAAAATTGAAAAATTTAAGTCAAGTTGAAATCGTGGAAGAATAATAAATTATAAATAATACATTACGGTGTTTTAAACATATAAATTTGCAAAAATGTTCAACAAATACAGTCAAAATTTCAACGTAAGCTTTAAAATCATATTTTCATACAAAAATTTTATCATTATATTTAGTATACGATCTACACAAACAAATATCTGCTATTCAATTCGATCTATCATTTTTACTGACTATGAAGTTGAAATATCAAGCCATTGTAACTCATCAAGCATTACTAAGATAATAAGTACTAAACAAATAATGTAATATAAAATAATATAAAATATACAATTGTATATAAAAGTATACAGATACTTACTTGGCTTCGTTAGACAGTGGTGCAATATATAAAGGAAGAATATGACCAGGTGGAATAGATGCAGCAACCATCTTCTTTCCACCAATAATAGCCTGTGAGTGATTGGCATAAATATCCAAGTTAATCGGCGAGCTAAGTTTCTGACTCAGAAGTACCGGCATATCCGTCAATCTCTCCAGCAAATCCCTTTTCTCATGACGCACGTGCATTTTCATGGTGTAATCTCCTTTTTCTAGCTTTTGTATGGTATACTGCAACAGATTATACGTTTAATGTATAAAATACGCTAAAGCTCTAACTATGCGTCACATTCCATTTTCGTATCTTAAAATAAATTATTGCTGTATAAAACGTTACAAGAAAATATTGATCGCAATTATATAACGCGACAAATCGAAGTTGTCATAAACGTCTGCACACTTTCGACTAAGTATTTGCAATTCAAATTAAAAGAACTCACTTTCGATGGATATGCATCTCCGCAACAAATTAGCTGCTTGTTGCTGTCATAGATCATCCACATCTGGCTTTCGTACTCGCTTTCATACAACAAATCACTAAGCAGTGTAGCGTTCGGTGTAACCTCAGTTGCTTTTGCCGAGTGGAATGTGTATGTCAATTGTAATTCATATATCTGACGTGACGGCGGGATAATGTCACGCTCTCGAAGAGGAGCGATTTTCGATTCACTCGGCCTATAACATACAAGATACACTTCGTAATTATTAGTCTGCATATAGCGAATTTATAAATTTCATACGTGCTCCAAGTAAAACGTACTTTAAAACCTGCACAGATGTTTTCAGAGAAATGCTAGGTACAACTTCTTCATTTCGGAGAGAGCTACGTAATTCAAGGCGATTTATTCCATCCCCGGACTGCATCGTGAGATTACCATGTATCATGTGGATTCCATGAAATTCTATAGTATAATCGACAAACATATCGCCCAGATTCGCCCAATATTTCGCAATAACTACTTCTAGAATAAGTCCACCCTGAAGGAATAAAGATTATAAGTGTAGAGAAAAATATAAATAAGAGAAATCAATCAACTTTGAAATGATATATCTATGTAGATATCTTGATTTGCGATACCTGAACAGCAAACGATTGAACAGTTTCTGACTGAGACGTAACGCTGATCATTCTGTTAACTTCAAGTGTCTTGCAAGCCAGACGAGGTTTCAGTTGCACAGTGTGAATCACAAATCGCCCAGTTTTATCCTTCTCCGTGCTTTTCAGTCTGAGAACTAATTTAAAGTATACATGAGAAAATGATAAAAATATTAAAATTACTATTAAATTGTTACAACAAAAACTTGCTATACCTGCCCAAGTAGCATCATCCGGAACCAGAATAAAGTGACGTTGAATCGTGTTAGGTTTAAATAAAATGTTCGTATACGTCAGGTCTGGAAGAAGCGCAGCCTTCGGCAGCGTCATTGGCTGGACGACAGTTACTGGAATTTGGAATACTGGTCCTTTTGCGATATTAGTTACATCGTACGCTCGTACACTGAAAATTATAAATATTGACTCTCAGTCATTTAACAAAATGTTTAATATAATTGTACAACGCAAAGACTACAACACTTTGGCCTCACCTAGTTGCATGAACACCTTCCGATAAGTTCGAAGCGTCAACTCTAATAGCGAAAGCACGAGGCATGTGCATCAAATCGAGATGCGTCGGGAATTGGACCCATGAGGCATCGCACACGAGCGTGAGCTTCAGATTGAAATCAATTTTGCGCGACGGATCTGCGTAACAACATAAATCTCTACACTATCGCTTCATGCATGTGACTTACTGTAAATACACAAATATTCGTAGAAGCAGAAACTCACAGAAAATCATAGAAAACATTACCTATAGTTTCGCTGGTTATAAATACTGGTTCGACCGTGATCGCGTAATCCTTGGGACGATCGATGACGCCTGTTCTCATGTGAATACCTTTAGAATTATTAACGCCGCAATTCACGGCGAATCGGATGTCTCTCTCGGCAGCGTCGTTGTACGAGACAAGATTGTCAAACGCACGTTCGACTTGTAACAAGCCGGAACCTTGCGCGAAAGGATCTAGGTTGGATACGTAAAGGGCCGTGTTCTCGAGAGCCCTTTTTATGCTGTAAGGAGAATGTGGACAGCCCTTGGCGAGGAGGCCGGATATTAAAATCGCTAAAAAACAGTTCAGAAAAATTTAGGATAAGAATATATTTTCGCGAGTTCGTGATTTGATTTCAATACAACTAGAGATAAAAACTGATTTGCATACCAACTGCTCCGGTTACGTGCGGACTTGCCATACTAGTGCCATTCATCAGTTGACTCTTTCTAAGCGTAAAATTTGGGACACTGGTGATAGCACCTCCTGGCGCGCATACGGTTACACCGGCGCCTCCATCTATCATCGGACCACGAGAGGACCATGTATACGGCATGCCTGGCATCTTTTCCCGCAGAGAGTATTCGGCTACCATCATGTCGGGCGATACATAAGCGCCGACGCTAATAATACTGCTTGAACTGATGTCTGGCGGAGTACCTACGTTTTGTAAATATACAGACGTAAGAAAATTCTCTGAAATTCTCATTGCATATTAAAAAAATTAAATTAAATTTTTCTTCCTAAATATATCTGATCTCTCTCTCTCTCTCTCTCTCTCTCTCTAAATACGTATTTATATATTGTAACAATGAGAATCGCGTTAGACAAGATTAATTTCTGCATTACTGTTAAATAAATATATAATATAGAATTAAAAATATAAATATAAAATATTATTGTAAAATTTTATTGTACTTACCAATAGTACACAAAGCCGGTCCGAGATTGCCAGCAGACGCAACCCACGTTACGCCGTACTCGTCGATAACTTCGTTCATCACTTCTCCTATTCTACCCGTATTCGACCAGTGAGCGTGTTCGCCGTAGCTCATATTTATGACGTGAACTTTCTCTTTACGCTGCATTATATGAATCATCGCCCGCACTACAGCAGTTCCAGTCTCCATTGTGCCGATACGTCCGTCGCCGACGGTCAGCGAAATAATTTGCGCTCCTGGTGCAACACCGTTCAATTCCGGGTTGTCGGGGAAGTACGCAGCGGCGATTGACGCCACGTGCGTGCCATGACTGGCTGTAATACGGTTACCGATTCGAATAAACTTAAGGGAACGAAACTGACTAGGCGTGATCTTGCAGCTATAATTTCCTGCTCATACTTACAACACAGACTGACAATTTCTAATATATTTCCTTCCTCATGGACGTTAATACTAATATTTAGTTGATCTTCCTGAGTGAGAGGAGCAAAATCTCTCGTAGCCGTGTATTCCCCGAGGAAAACACCAGCTTCCAGATTACCCTCCTCCGAAGTGTCGATACACGCTCTGTCGGCAGAAAATAAAAATCGATAATCAAATTAAACAAGTTAAACAAAACGCAAATCACTTGGATTTAGGATTATAACATACTCGGAACATGATTACCTCCAAATATTACCATCGCGGAAAACAACACAATCATAAGTAGGTCCTACATCACAATATTTCTTCTCCATGTTGTTCAATACTTCCACTCGAGCTTCAAGTTCTTCCTTTTGCAGTCTCTCTTCCAAAGTTGATACTTGCGGATTCTTGCTCTCAAATTCCTTTATTCAATAACATTTATTCAGTTTAGCATTAACATAATTATTTCCCGAGTACTTTAATAATGGCATTTTATCTTCATAATGATATATACTTTTATGTCTCTCTAGCTTTTTACATGTTCTCTCGTGTCTCTCTTTCAAACCGTCATTAATATTTAAGTTACATGTCAGTACAAAAATAAATATAACATTACACGCCCTGCACAGTTAAAGAGGATGCTGCACGCACATATATCTAGCACACTCATACAATTGCTTCGCTTTATATATATATATTAAGGATATTATGTAATAGAGAATCAATGCCTTTACAATAGATCAATCTGCCAAATACAAATATAGCATTAGGTGTGGATCACTGTGACGTGTTGTGAAATACTGGCCTCATTTAATTGCATGGTTTGACATGCTCGTTTGCCACAACACTCCTATCTTTGGATCACATGGACTAAAATTCTAATTGCAACGTTGCCGAGAGATGCTTCCAACAAATATTCCAGTGATAACTGTGATGTTTCAGTGAGATTACAGTTACACGCAATAGGTAAGGTCAGCGCAAAGAGGGCACGAATATTGCATTGCACTTATATTGCAAATAAAAATATCGAAGAATTTGAACAATGTGTCTTGAGATATCGGAAAGTAAAAAACGAACAACTTTCGATAAAAATGTCAATATCCTGTAGATGAAAATGATATTATTGCACACCTGTAATTGCCTGCAAGCTTCTGCAATTGCCGCTTTATGTCCATCATCCCAAAGACGCTTCTTGCGTTCTCCCACTACTCTCTCCTTTAATTTACTTGGATACAATGAGTATAAGTTTTTCAAGCCTATATGATATTCTCCACTAGGATTATTCCAATTAGATGGAACCTAAACATAAAACATGTAGTAATTTGCATAAATTCTTATTACATTACAAACAAGAATAGGTTCGCTGTCAGATTTGTCCAATAGATTTCAAGTTAAAAAGATATCAATTAGACATTAGTAAAAATGTTTAAAAAATTGTTAAATATGTAGTTTAATTATACTAACATATTAATTATAATCGGTATGTTATAAAAAATGTTACATCGTCTTTATTCATATGTATCTTACATTTATATTTATTCATATGAATATTGCAATCTGCATTTCAAAATTTGCAGCATTAAATTATAAATTCGTCATTTACAATACTTTGTATCCAACAGTGACATTAAAGTCAAGCAGAAAATATGTAACAGAAATGTTCACTCCAATCATCCTTTTCAAGCATACAATAGAGTAGTATTTTACAAACATACCTTTAATTTACGGCCAGTTAGACCAATTATATATCCATCTGGTGCTTGAACAACTTTGCTAGTGTCTACATCTCCTGCTCCACTGCAGTCAAATCTCTCAATAATTTTTGGTTTCCCATCTGAAGTCGTCTAAATTCCATACACATTGTACTTAGAGACAATTATTTCATATAATAGATTACATTATAAAAGTTATGTAAAGATATTTATGCTGTTGTAAATAGAAGAATTCAATAAAAGCTAATGCATAATAGGACGATAAATATGGTACTAAAATTTTTCAGTTTTACTATTGGACAAATATAACTCATGACATGTATCATGACACAATACTCCAATAGCTGTAAAATTTAGATGACTGTCAAAAGGCAAAAGCCTAGCTACTCCTAGTAGAATTCAAGGCATTAGCATAAAAAAAACTGCACGCCAGTAGCTCGTTGGCAATTAAGGAAAGGTTCTCTTAACACAATAATGCGACAAAATCGTCACACTGAGAGATGAGTAAATAGCATGACTCTTATTTTATTTGTCAATGGAGATAGAATTCCAGAGATAGGCTGGAGCGCTGGAGGGCTCGGAAAATTTACGGAAAAATGTTGTAACAGGCGGTATTTATCAGCTGTATCAGACTCGCTGGAAAATTTCCCATTTGCATTTCGGGAATACGTAATTCGTGGAGGAAAATCGCGTTGGCGAAAACGAGTTCGGGAGGTGTGTCGGCGCATAACCAATGTCGTGGCTCATTTACGCTTACCTGCATCCCTGGCGCACCGGGATCCACTCCGGAGTCGAGAATCGCGACGACGACGCCTCGGCCATCGTATTCGGGGTATTTGGTGAGGAATTGAGTGACACCCGTCTCTTTCTTAGGCAGCAGGCCCCAAACAGGGAAATTACAATCAATGAGGTCTGCCATGTTTCAAACGCCACTAAAACCCCGACCGCAAAGGAAACCACTCGTGATGTTTCCTTTGTACTGCCACGGCCTTATATATTAATCAAGAAACAGCATCTGCGCCTGCGTGCATGCGAATGCGCCACTTTTTTAGGTTATATTAACGACGGATGGTACATTGCACGAACGTGCAATCGCTCTCGTGACGTTGTCACTGGTCTAATCGGCAACGTCATAATCGTCGCGCGATAATCCCTCGGGTCTTCGCGTGTCCGAGCGTTCGAGTATTCAGATGGCGACACTCGCGTCTACCTGTCAACACGTCAATAAGTCCACATTGCGTGCAGGTTAGAGCGGAATGTTTGCGCGATCGAGCGCACGGTTCTCAAGGTTATGTTCCACGTTTTCCCGTGTATTTTGAATAAATAGTCAAGCTGGCTCGGTTCCAACCGTATTTTCCGTATTACATGAAAAGATATGCGACACCTGGCTGATAAGCCGCAGTGACGCAAGCGTGATCCGAGCGATGTGCAAAATAAAAGCATGGTTATCACGCAACGAAAGATGAAGCAGGTTGCGATCTTCGTGGTTTGTATATTGTTGGGTAAGTGTTTAAAAAATTGAAATTTTATCACGATAATCTTGGATTATGCAAACTATCGGTGGAATTTCAAGCTGTTCACCTTCGATTTTTTTACGTTACAAGTAACAGTTTCTTTGTGATTATTATGGTCCAACGTGTGTTGAATTTGAAATGACAATTGCAAAATGCTCATCTGGTTTTATAATACAGTGTCATTTTTCATATTACGACTAATTTGTGCTATCAATTTTGATTCTGCAAATTGGATGAAAAGTTTACTACCGTTTAAACAGCGTAATTTTTCTTCTCGATTACAATTTATGACTTCGTAATTTACATGTTAAATGTCATTTAATAATAGTTGTCTTTTAATTATTATATTTACATATATTACGTAACGCGATAATTATACCGACGCAGAATGCTAGAAGTAACTATATAGTTATATGTTAAAAATAGCAAAGTGTTTTACCAGGCTCGTACTTTACACGTACATGCGATAAACATTTAAACTCTATCATGAAAAATAAAGAATTTTTGAAAAATATATTATGTAATAAGTGACATATTATCACAACATTTAACTTACTATATATGTGATATTAACTTTGCACAATAAGATACAAACTAGTAATATTGTTATTTTTACTTACATGTAACAGTATTGGGCTTTTACAAAACTCTGGTGACGACAGAAGAGGAACAAAGCTTCGGACGACGCCGATTAATCGGTGGGAAAGTCGGTCTGGATGACAAGAACGATGTCGAAGTTGCGAATGGAAAAGTGCACAATGGCAATGAGGAGTTATCCGATGGAGATATCAAGAACATCGAAGAGGCGAAGATTCGCATCCGCGAGCTCGAGGGGAAGCTTCAGCATCTGGAAGCAGCGATCAAGAACGGCGTGGCGAAAGATTTCCCGACGGTGAAGTTCCTAAATTACAAGAATCGCAAACGGATACTAGTGACCGGTGGTGCGGGTTTCGTTGGTTCTCACTTGGTGGACCGTCTGATGCTCGCCGGCCACGAAGTCATAGTCGTCGACAACTTCTTCACCGGCAGGAAGCGAAACGTAGAGCACTGGGTCGGCCATGAGAACTTCGAGCTGGTGCATCACGACATCGTGAGGCCACTGTACCTGGAGGTTGACGAGATCTATCATCTCGCTAGTCCGGCTAGTCCGCCGCACTACATGTTGAATCCTGTGAAAACGATAAAGACGAATACTTTGGGCACGATAAATATGTTGGGTAAGTATTTCACAAAAAGTATTTCATATAATTATGACCGAGCTTATTTTCATGCAGCAGTTGAATAAATTTTAAGCTGCCGGCTGAATAACGTTTTATAATTACAGGACTCGCGAAACGAGTCGGTGCGCGAGTGCTGATCGCGAGCACGTCGGAGGTTTACGGCGATCCTAATGAGCATCCACAGGCGGAAACGTATTGGGGCCACGTAATCCCATCGGTGAGATATTTCCCGAGCGTTTTTCTGTACAAAAAGAAAACGCGTTTCTTCTTCGGCTCGATTATTGATGTGTTAACGATTCAAAAACTGTCGTAATATAGGTCCACGAGCGTGTTACGACGAAGGCAAGCGAGTTGCTGAGACATTGAGCTACGCTTACATGAGACAGGAGGGCGTTTCGGTTCGGGTTGCGCGAATCTTTAACACCTTCGGTCCCAGAATGCACATGAACGATGGTCGCGTTGTGTCCAACTTCATCCTCCAGGCTTTGCAAAATGACTCCATTACGATTTACGGTAGCGGAAAACAAACGCGATCGTTTCAATACGTCTCCGATCTGGTAGATGGATTGGTAGCGCTAATGGCATCTAATTACACACTTCCCGTCAATATCGGGAATCCTGTGGAACATACGATTGAGAGTAAGAGTTACCTGTACACGTCGTACACATTATCTCACCGGAGCTTTCCCTGAAATCGATCCGGGATTCAATATTCGAATTTGTTTCAGAGTTCGCACGCATGATAAAAGATTTGGTGGGCGCTACCAGTGAAATAGTCGAACTTGCGGCAGTGGAGGACGACCCGCAGAGGAGAAAACCGGATATTAGCAGAGCGAAGAAGTATCTGAACTGGGAGCCGAAGGTTCCTCTAGCTGAAGGCCTGAAAAAAACTATAGTATACTTTGCTAAAGAATTACAAAGGACAAAGCATTCTCAGAAAAGCAGCTTTAAACACTCTTCTTATAAAAATGATCACGATATAGTAGAGCAACTCTAGAGTCAAGTATAACGATACGATTAATGTATCCACTTTCAGAAGTGGCGTGAAAGTGCCATTATGCTATGGACCAGTATGTGCCAAAAAATCCCCGTCCAATTAACATTTTACGTAACTTGTATGGCAAATGGATATACATTTACGCAAGATACGCACGATTATCTCATTAAATTCAATCTCTTGTACCTTTTCTGCTATATACGCATGTCGCGCGTGCTTCGCATAGCTGTGTAATAATTTGAAACATATTTTTATTTCATTTTCCATGACTATAGAGTTAATACGATTTTATATATGTGTGTGTATATATATATATTTTAAAATATATTTAATATACTAATAACTGATGATATATAAAATATATTTTAAAATATATTTTATGTTATTTATTCTTCTAACGCTGTGAACAACAAGGTGCATTAATCGCGTGGTAGCGAATATATATATTTATTAATATTAATATAATATAATATATACATATATATGTATAATATTATATTAATATTAATAAATATATACATACTTCGCTACCACGTGAATTAATGCACTTTATTGGACTCATTACGTGTGCACAGAACGCATCTGTATATAAATCATTCAGGAATGTTTCTTTTTTATCTTTTATCTCGTATTTGTACTCTTGCAAATGTACAATTTTCATGCATATACAATTGAAAAATGGTGCTGGCGATGTGACAAGATGTGTTTTTTTTGTATATTAAGAATCGCGTTTTAGCTTGAACGTAAAACATTTTTCGCTTAGCTTTTACGTATATAGAAATACTGACAACTCATTTCTTGTTATCGTGATATTATTAATATTATCGAAGAATGTACTTGCAATAAAACTATAAGAGATGTTTACATTATTAAGTGACTTAGACTTAACATTAAGAAATTTGCGAACTCTTGTACAGCGCCATCAAAAACTTGGATGCCAATGTTTGTAATATATATTATAGTTATGTTACATGATATAAAAAATATAACATAGATATACTTAGTGTGATTATGAACTGTGAGACTGTAACGACAACGTATAAGCAGGAAAGTAATTTTATATTTATACATAAGTAGTAAAAAAACATCTTTTTTTTACGAAAATGTATCCTTTACAGCAAAACTTGTATAATATAATTAATGACTACGTAAATAGCTCGCAAATCGACTTCCAAATTTCTACTGCGACAAAATTTGGCAGCCGCCACGATGCTCGGAGGGAAAAAATCTCGATATGTCAATAGCCTTATCGGATATACAGACTTTCGGTGCTCCGAGTATGCGTTAAATGACATAGAAATGATAAAATAACTTAATATTAGTGCAATTCTTAATGTAATTAAGGAGAAATACAATATAAATTCTAATAAAATTCAAATTTTGTAAAGACACTTGAAGTTTACTCGATCGCTTTGCCTACAAACGTAAAGAAATTTGCGATATAAATTATAAATTAATAAATAATTACGTAATAAAATACATAAACACAATAAATGAACATCTCTTTACTTTTTCTGGCGTCAACAATTTTCACGTTTCCGCAGACGAATTCCTGTCATAATTCGTCCAAATCTTCTTTATTATTGCAGGACGAATTTTTCGCTCTTACGCAACACCGTTGCTGATTCTTCTTGTCCGGTCGACTAGCATGACTAGATAATATAATCTTATTGTGCGTGCGGCCATTTGCAAGCGATGCATTCCAGGACGAGATTAAAGAATAGTCGTGCCGTTTTAGAGCGGCTATTTGAAGGGCCGATTGGCCGTAATGGGTGTCGCGTGGGCCAGGCCAGGGCGCGCGTGGTCGGTAGTTTTACCTCCTCAGAAAAAGACAAACGGAAAGTGGAAGGAGGGGTAAGTGGAGGAGAGGCGCGGCGATTCTTAATGATAATGATCGCATCCGGGATATACGGCGACTCTGTTGGTGCAAATGAAAGTGCCGCCGCGGGGTGACGATGATGACCTAATCGTTATAAAGGCGTTCGTACGAAGTACACGTCCGACTCGAAGCACAAAGTGCACGTGCCTGAATGAAAGCAGCTACATTGCTTGAAAAACGTAACTCGATTGTGCAGAAGTGCTTTCTTCCTTCCCTTCCTTTATAAAGATTGGATAATCAAGAAATCTGCCTATTTGCCATCAAATTAAGCTTAAAAGATTGTATCTTTTAATTGAGTTGATATTATAAAAAATACGTATGCGGTTTAAATAAAAAATGACAACGCATTGCGCTATTTACGTCTTCCTTCTTTCGTACGTATCTATTTTTAAAAGATCGCAATGTAGTAGAATCGATTTATGCTTTTATATATTCGTGTCTACCGACGATTTCTTTCTTCCTTTTTTAATGTCACGCCAATATAGGCACGCCACTACAGACATATGTATATGTGCGTATATGCGTGCACGACAGTAACACATTAAGATAGCCGTGCAGCACTTCCGTCTTAATTTTCTCGTGACAAATGCGTCGAGAGGAATCGTTATTATACAGACGTCAAGTTATATTTACGTATGATCTATGAAACTGTAATTACACCTCGGAGGCAGTCGGGGAAAAACAACTGCGACGGACGGGAGAGCTGGTGGCACGTGTGTGCACTTGACACTCCACTGATTCCAACCCGATAAAATAAATACCGCGCCGATAAAAACGCTATCGCATATCGTATAAAGGTTAATTTATCCGCATTGCGCGTTACGAAGATAAATAAATGGCTTCCCGGATATCTGCCGGATATCTGGCAGATATCTACCGGATATTATACCGGTGAACGTCTGCGGACGAGATTCCTGCAGCCGCGCTGCACAAAGCGCGCAACGCACTCCCGCCGTCATTTATTTTCGCAATTAATCTGAAGTAATCGGTCTCGCTGAACGCGAATTCAGGCGAAATGTTTTCTTCGACATCAGCGTCTATAGACTTGATCCTTTACAGAGTTGTGTTACATTTTAATACAAATATAATGTTAAATTTTAATACAAATAGGTACTCGTAGACTCTGAATCATCTCAAGTTTATGAAGACAGCTGCCACAATCTATGAGCGTACCTTCGGCATGGCATCCGTCCACGGTGCTGATAATGTTGGATGACTACATGCAGGGCGTACACCCTCTTGAAACTCCGGCTTATCGCCGTGCTCGGAATCACCGAGTCGCCGTTAAACCGAGTTAATCTTCGATCGCGAAGCACTTGTGGACGCAAGTTCCCTCCAAGTTTGACGCGAGTTCCGCGGAGGACACGATAAAGATTCCGTTTGAATTTCCGGGGTGGGCGAGAATAACGGCGTCGTGGCTCCGTGGTATTTCCAGGCGCGGAAACGCCTCCCTGGCGCAGGTGTTGCTCCGACCTTTGCGAGGTGGCGAGATCGGGCGCAAGCAGCAAGACAGACGTTGCGAGTTAATACTCGGGCAATAAAAGTCCCCTCCCTCTCTCTCTCTCTCTCTCCACCTTACACTCGAAACACCCGCTCGGAGTGGAGAATACAGACGGGGATTTTACTGCCGAGTCGTACGAGCCGTTTTCGATACTAATTTTCGCTAAAAGCTTTATGGCCGCGCTCGAGTCGGGCCCCGGCGCTTTGATACGGTCACCATTATTTTGCATAAAGCGGAAATTTACGGGATATTCCGTTCGTCGACGCGTTTACGATTATTAGCGTTCCCGGTAATACCCCGCACTTTAACGTCAGCGGGCGCAATTTGTCTCGGCCGTGGCCGTTTTTCTTTTGCTAGGCGGCCGTACGTTTTCGCGATCCAAGAATATCCGG
>NC_039516.1:7502328-7551333 GCF_003672135.1 Ooceraea biroi
GTAACAGTTGTTCGAGAAACGATTGAATTTGAAATAATCGCATCGAAAGGTCTAGAAGTCGCTGTTGTGAACATGACGGGCGACAAACAGCTAACGCGAAAATATTTGGCTCTTTTAACTAGCCAATCACAGATCTACACCGCGTAATTTCAACGACCAGAATCCTTTGTCTGAGGATCGATCGAACGAGACACCCGTCATATTCAAAACAAGTCAACTCAGTCTTGAACTCTCAGCTTCCTCGATCAGACTGATCAATTGTTCGCTAGTATACCTCGTCGAGGTTCTTTGTTCAACGTTCAAAATCGCAGTTGTTACGCGGGTACTCTACGTCGCGTGACAAGTTGGAGTGCGTCAATTACATACTCATTTTACCATAATTCTCAATTTTGGTTTTTATAATCGCTTGTTGACCGCTAAAGATCCGCGCGTTCGCCTCATTGCTCGCGGCAAGATCTCCGAGTCGCGCCACGGTCCGGTTCACGTCTAGCAAGATTTCCGAATCGCGATCGATCGCAATGAGAGCTCGGTACAAGATCTCCGCATTAAACGGCTAGCGTGTCAGCACAGTGCCACTGGTCCTGTTGACCACTTGACTACACACAATAAAGTGCGAGACGTGTTGAATGAATCAATTACTGTTTCATTTTTTAACCTAATCCTCTTAATCCCATTCTTTCGCGAGTTGCAAATACTCGCGCCAACTCACGTGTCGCGTTCAAATCGTGAGCGGTCCCGGCTTTAGGGCGACTGGTCGCTGCAGCTCTCTGACCGTCGTTCGAACAATAATAGTCTTTCATTGAAAATTTCCAAAGTAAAAAATTGCTCCACATTAATAAAATTATTTAATATTTTAGAAATATCATATCTGCAAATGCCTTCTAATAAATCATTCATCGGATCAACGGATTAAATTTTCCAATATGTGAAAATTAAGGGATCTTATTAAACACGCATTCTTCCTTATTCCAAACGTAGAGTTTATGACACAATTAAAATAATCATTTCGTGTTCTAATATATTTTTGTTCTTCATTAACAAAATTTGGTGTATTCTTTTAGTGATTTTACAAACTCGACAATATATTATGGCTATTAAATCCTTTTGAAAAACCAGAATTGTGTTCAGGCCTAAATTGTCTCCAACAATAAACATTAAGCGAAATAATACTTTTTGCTCTTTATCAATTTTTATAATTATTCCATTAATACTGAGGTCAATTATTTCATCAACTATATGTGATAAGATTTTATTACCTAAGTTTTTATGATCTTGATAGTTATGAAGTTGCAAAAGTAGAATATCATCGAGGTTGCTACTATATTGAGGTGGTAGACCTATTAACTTAAATAAACTGCACCTAATTTACGAATCGATTTGCGCGATCTAGCGGATATTGATTTCAAAGTCATCAAAGTATAATGCTATTGGTATAACAAATTCATTTTCTTTTAATACTGCAGATTTCCACATTTCCCATGGTAAACTGAAGTTAGCAATGTGGTAGTATTTGACATTCATTCATATATTCTACAATACTAGCAAAAACATTAGGCAATTCCAAAAATTTTTTCAAAACAACTTTTATAAGAATTAGAGTAATTGTTTTAATTAGAATTAAGCATAGAATAAGTTTTAACTACATTTGTACACATATGTATTTCAGCGAGTTGTTATGTAATTTAGAGTTTAAGGAAATTATTGTAATCTTTAGTTTATTTAAATACTAAGACAATTTTTGATTCGGTTTAGCAGCGCCAAATATTTTGAAAAGAACACTTATTTGTATTAATAATATATTTCTATGTATTAAAATATTTATTCGTATAAAAAATATCTGCTTAATATTATTATGTCCTTTATTTTTTAATATCAAAGGCTAGTATTTATAGTCCATTCTTATTTCCAGACGATCTGAAGTAATGTCTTAAGATGCTAATACGACTGTGTATTGGTTTCAAATATCTTATATTGTACTTAAGATGGTCTTAAATCAGAATCAACACATGAATATCGGCCAAAGAGTAATAATAAAGTAATAGATTTCTGGTTTGCATAAATACCCATTGTAGTTGGCGCAATTTGTTCATATCATTAGTTTTGTAGAGTCCTTTTTGAAAGAACATCAGGCGCGTATACTTGGCGCTTTTTTGTACCTTTTTTAAAAGGTAATTGTGTTGTGATTTCACACATTTTGTAGTGTAAAGTATGTTATTCTTTTTTATAATATATGAGGAGATAAAAGCCATAGTCCTGTCAGTCAAGGTTTTAAAAGTATTAACTTACATGTTTCCTATTCTAAAAGAGGCGTGTTAACTTCGTGAAGTTCTTTTTATCTAATAGTTGAGCCTCCTTTCCGCGATGCTGATTGGTTCTCTCGCTTGGCTCGAATTCATGTGACTTGAACTTCGTGTTGCGAATGTCAGAATGTCATAGTGGCTGTAAGTGCGGTTATATTGACAATTTTACTTATTATTCTTAGGAACGTGAAAACGCAGCTGTTATTCTGTCAAAATTTGTATATTGATGAAAACACGATGAAATAAATATAACACCTTTAACGCCTTTTAGAATAGATTTGTGGTCGTCGTCATCGTCGTCGTCGTCGTCGTCGTCGTGGACGTGGTGTCAACGTCGTCGTCGTCGTCGTCGTAGACGTGGTGTAACGTCGTCGTCGACGTGGTGCAACGACGTCATTGTCGTCGTCGACGTGGTGTTGCAGCTTCAAGTGTTCAGAACATTTTCTATCCCTTTTCTTTGAAGCATCTGAAGCATCAACTGGACCGCAGCCCGCGTCGTACATGCTATCTCACATCTCTGGCGCACGCGAGAAAACCATATTAGCTGCTGCCATCTCGTTGAAAAGAACGAACTGTACAAACGACGATGACGACGATAATAATAATGATGACGACGTTTCTTAAGTGAAATTTGCCAATTTCAGACTTTGCATCGCCATATCTCTGCTCGTAGGCACGTTGAAGAAAAATAAAAATACTTTATTACATAATTCGACCCCAAGCTATCCATTGAGCCTACTCTAAACTTGATCCGTTCAGCGGTTATTGAGATCTAATAATCTGAGTGTCTGCGAAAGCGTCGCTTCGCGTAACAGTACACGGTCGGTCTCGCTGCGCACATACTTGGCGCGAGACACTACCGTATCTCTTGATATCAAAACTATTATTATGTCTTGGAAACCATAGATTTACATAAAGTTATATAACAATAAACTGCGCTTTCAGGACATCATTTTATATTACTTTTAATAAATGTTAAACGCGATTCCTTACGATTAGAATTATTAGCTTCTATTTCTTAAATGTATTTCTATAATGAGAAGCGATTTTGTACAATTGTAATATGATTTATACCAATTAAAGGAAACGTCCTTGAAACTGCCTATTTATATAAAGTCATATACTATAAAAAGGCATATTGTAGGACACCATGGTATTTTTGCCTTTGATAACTATTACACATAAGTTCTTAAACTTAGTATTATTAGTTTCTCTTTCTTAAACATATTCTTATTAATAGTAAGCGAATTTATACAATTGTAACGTAATTTATACAAACTAAATGAAAGGTCCTGGAAACTGCCCACCTATACATAATTAAAGTGGCCAAAAAAATAGGGCGTATAAAAAGAAAAAAACAGATACCACAGAGTTTATATTAATGCTCTGCATAATATAAAGTAATAAAATCAGGTTATATAAAAATGTCCCGAAAACTACCCCAGGACATACATATATAGTATATTGTC
This sequence comes from Ooceraea biroi, assembly GCF_003672135.1. Classification (NCBI taxonomy): domain Eukaryota; kingdom Metazoa; phylum Arthropoda; class Insecta; order Hymenoptera; family Formicidae; genus Ooceraea; species Ooceraea biroi. The sequence continues at coordinate 7,506,098 of NC_039516.1, forward strand.
ACGTCCGGGGAGGTGAGAACGTTGCTAACCTGGTTTCTGTGCTAACCTAGCCCTCGGTAATTAACATCAGATACTCTCTTTTGAGTTAGGGTCAATCTGCAATACACCGACTTTACCCGGGAATGGAGAGAGTTTGGATCAACTTACAATGATGAGGAGGATATCTTTCAGAATCGAACTATGAATGTATAATTGTTGATTAATAAAATATAGTCTATGACTCTATGATGCTAGTATTATTTATTACTATGTATTAAATCTAGGTAATAACGACAAAGGAAAATAATAAACATAACTGGTACTAACCAAATAATTAAATAGTGTAACTCAAGTAGTAACTAACCTTACGTTCGCCCTTCTAGTCCACGCTTAAAGCGGGTGAACGCTTTTGATTGCTTGAGTCAGTTCGTAAGTTTAACCAAATTAGGGAGGTGTAAATGAAATATTAACTATTAAATGATTATAACTTTATTCTCAGTAGATGGTTCCAATTCTTCTGGAATTTCGTGTGTTACAGTGGTGTTATTGGCATTGTCGATTAAGGTTACCCGAACAAATCTCTCTAATTGCATGAAGTATGAGTTTATTATTGGATCAGGTCGGGGATTCTGAATCAACTCTATTTCCTCAATAAATTCCATGTCAGATTCATCGCAAGTTAAATTGATAATTTCAGATTCCTCAGTAATAGGTTGAGGTAAAGATCGTGTTCCTGGATCCTCAGATTCAGTGGATGTATCGTCGCTTCCCGAAGGAGTATGTTGAGGAAAGTTACTGTTGGTAAGTGACGAAATTAAGGGCACCTCTTTGCCCTCAGTTGAGGTCGAAGGACCTGATTAATGTTTCGCTCCGAATGTGTTCAGTTTTATTAAGATTTTCCAAAAACCTTGCAAATTGTTCTCGGCGTAATCTTTGGAGGTATTCAATTCTTTCCTTTTTTCAGCGTCCAGCCCTATGGCGCCTTTCCTTTACCATCTACATAAAAACAAAATTTCTAATGTACTTAGAGCACTTTTGCTCCTTAAAGCGAGTAAACGCTTAAGTACCTACCCTTATTCCAAAATTGTTTTCCATAACCACGATAAGTTTTCTAGATATTTTCCCTCTTTGATTCTAAATATATTAGTAGAAAGATTACAAATAAATACTGACAATAACTAGTTCAGAAGTTATTAATAGCGTATATTTTAATATGTTCCTTGAATATTAATAATAATAATAATAATCTAAGGTTATTAATCAATAGTAGTAATATAAAACAATAATCCTGGAACAATCTGTAGCTCGGAAATGGATTAATGAAATGGATTACAGCGAATATTGCTGTGATTGTCTTGGTGAAAACAAAATATAAGTAGTATATGTATATAGGCGTACTAAAATATTTATTTCACACTTCAAAGTTCCAAATTTGGAACCTTATATTCTTCATTGTTGGATTAACGGTAAAATAAGTGGTATAAACTAATAAAATCGTATTGTAGACGGACAACTTCAAGTAGTATAAGTAAGTTAATAAAAGTTGTAATGCAAGCGGATTAAACGCCCAACAATATAAGGGTAAGTAGTACAAGTAAATAAGTAGTATGAATTAAATTAAAGGCATGCTACAAGCGAATTAAACGCTTGATATAATAACTTATAAGTAAAATAATAGTGATATGAGTCAATGACAAAGGTATATCACAGGCGGATAAACGCTGATTGGTATAGGTAGTAAAATGAATGAATAAGTAGTACAACTCAATGAAAGATTTATATCATAAGCGAAGTAAACGCTTAGTGGTATAATTATAGGTAATACTAATATTCTAAGGATAATTAAAAATTGTATCAAAAGCGGAATGGACGCTTAATAATATAACTAAAGGTGTATAGCCAATCGTATAGCTATAAGTAGTATAAGTATTAAAGGGTTGTATCATAAGCGAAATGGACGCTTAATAATATAACTGTAAGTAGTAATGGATCAACAACTAAAATAATAAGGAGTGAAATAATAAGGAATTATGCTGATAATACGAGCAAATTGATGCTAGTAGTATAGTCATAAATGGTATCGCCTAGTGGTAATATAGCTGGAAATAGTATAAATAAAATGAAACTAAAAGAAGTCGGACAATCAGCGGATAAACGCCAAGTAAAATAAGGAAAAGTAGTATAAATCTTTTAAAGAATATTTTAAGGATCATATAAATGAATAATTAATTAAGGTAAAGAAGGTACAAAAGTTACAAAATAAATGATGAATTAATAAGTAAACTGTTACTGAATGTAGATATAATATAATTGTGTTACAGAGAGATTGAATACAAATGTCGTATGAATATAAAATAAAGTCGTATGAGTTGGCAAACAACAATTAAGAATAGTGGGTATACAATAAGAATTCAAACTTGGTACAAATCTACTCACAAGTGTTCGCAGGAATCTGGACGCTCAGGCCAGGAAGCACTTAACAAGCAGCAGCGAGAAATAATTGTTAAACAAACTCCACTGATTCTAACTTAGGTTGATGCCTTAGTAGCGACTCAACGCTATAATGCAAATCAAGTAATAGCAAATTATAAATGACTGACAAGTAACTGAGTTAGGTTGACGCTTTATATGCGACGTAACGCTATAAAGCGAAGTGACTTCAAGAAGCAAATAATAAGTGACTGACAAGTGCTGAGTTAGGTAGACGCTTTATTAGCGACGTATTGCTATAAAGCGAAGTGACGAAAGTAATGATCAAATAATAAGTCAAGAGTCTTCCAAAAAGTAGTGACGCTCCCTTGCTGCTGCACCAAATCTTATACTAAAATTTTAGGGCTGAGTCCCTGTCGCTCGAGAAGGGGTTACAAAAAGTGGGGACCTTATAATTAAATGCAAAGTTACAATAGTAGGGAGACTACGCCTTGATCACTGATTGGTTCCCCGCTCTTAAAATTAGTAATGGTGGGATCGAGACCTTGAAAAATCTGGTGGGGACGATGAGCTCAGTGCTTTGGTTAGAAAAAATTATTTTTCTCCCAATGTTCAACATACAATTCTCAGTACGAATTTATCGCATGAGCTGTTGGGACTTATGGTCAACAGAAATTTCTCCGTACTAAATAATCGGAACATCCGGTATGACTTTCAGTCAACTAAAATTTAACGATTAAATTTATCGAAGAGACTGTTATGTCTTTTGATTAAGACAGTGGACACCGAATATTACTTTAATCTGGCGTCAGTAAATCGCCGCCTTAAGAATTAATATTTCATGGTTCGCGTCCCGTTAATTTTTTTTTTCTATTATTTTAATATTAAAAGTCTTTAATAAACCAATAAAAACAATATATCTAGTTTAAAACATAAATATTGCATGATTACTATTAAAAATATGAAGAAATATAAAGTATTAGTAACAGGAGCACATATCAAGTAAGGAAGTAAAGCCTCGAGTTTAATATATCCTGGTTCGCGCCCCGTTAATTAAATTTTTTTTTTCTTTTATTTTAATATTAAAAATCTTTAATAAACCTATAAAGACAATATATCTAATTTAAAATGCGAATATTGCATGATTAATATTAAGATATGAAAAAATATAAAGATAACCTTACATGGTAGTAGTACGAATCAACCAATAATGATACTAAATTATAAGTGATATTTTCTGTTAATGAAATAATCTTCAATTAACACCTTGTCCACTGTATTATTCAATCCTAACAAATGAAATATTAAAATTATTAGTTTAACCTAAATTTCCACAACCTTATGCATTAATTATTTATAAGGTCCCTTGTACCTCTGGATAATAATTTAATGCATTCAGTTAATTAATATTAGAGTAACCTTGTGTATTGTACTTTAACACACTATTGTAACGTTTCTTATTAATAATAATTATTCATATACCTTAACCTATTGATTAGTTGTTATATTAATGCTGGTCATTATTATATCTTCCATTAAATAAAATAATGAATTAATAATTCAATACAAGTAATATTAAAATAATTAATAGCATTGCAATTTAATGCATTATAATTGTTTCTTACTTCACAAATTAGCAACTTAATGTTACAAAGCGTATGAAGTCCCTTAACCGCTTTAAAGTGTTTGAAACATTACAAAGCGTACGAAATGTTGTAAACGCTATGTGGTCCATATAAAATAACTAAATGCCCAAGTTTACAATTTAACGTATTATTATAATGTTCTTTATTCTACGAGTAATAATCATTCATATATTTTAACTAATTAACTAAATGTTATATGAATATTAATGATGGTATATTTAAATAATTACTCTTATTAAATGAATAATGAACCATAATGCCACAGCGAGCTAATAACTAATAATGTAATAATCAAATGCCTATATTAAATGATCTATATGTTTTTCGCAATTGGTTTTTCGATATTTATAGTTAATTATTAATTAATTAATTGATTTTAACTTAATTTGTTTAAATCCATATAACCTTTAAACTACTGATAATTTATTAAAATCTTTTACACCAGACGTAATAAAAAATAATGTATATTTGTTTACTGAATAGTGACTTTTCGATTTTTGCAATATCTCGTGAAGTAATAATGTTAAAACGAAAATTTTTCCACAGGTACCATCAGACTGGCGAAAAATGGTGCTCACCGAAAGTTGTTGGTCATTTCTAAATTAATGAGTTTTTCATAAATTTGATGGTACCGTTGAGTTCCTCTTATTACCCACAATAACGCTATATAATTATAAAAAATTATTTTCCAACGGTTAAGATTTTCATCGCTTAGTTAACAAATAAAAATTTTGACTATTTTAAAATTCCAAATTCCTACGGTCCTTCGATATGGTCCATGGATTATTATTTTATGTTTCTTATTTATCTAACTTTATTCCTTCAATTATTATAAACAATAACCTATGGTTTTTTCATAACAAATGCACTCAAATGTTCTATGCATTTTTGTTATACTCGCAGATGACTATATAATCGTATAATTAAATATATCATAAATGTGATTGTTATTATAAAAGTTGTTTGTTTATAACAAAATTTTATTATATTCAAAAAATTTAAGTTGCTCCTATATTTAATTGATCTCCTTAATGTAACAGTGTACATAAAATATATTGTTATAAGGACGCCCTAAATTATTTATATGTATATAGTATGTCTAACAGCTAACGTTATGAAATATCCAAAAATTACTACAATTACAGTATTGAAACGTATTATAATGGCTTTTTAGTGGATTTTCGTTTTTATGCATGTTTTTATGGTTTTTTCATTCTTTTATATATATATAGGTATCTCTTCCCGTTCATAAAAGGCTACTACGTAACTTAGGTAATAACTATAATTCTAAATTTAGTATATTGTATTGGTTTTACTTGTTTATGTGTTTTTTGGATATTTCATTTTTCCTTCTTAACTATTGATTAGCAACATTAATAATGATTAATAAAATAAAATAATAATATGTTAGATATAATAGTTGGTACCTATCGAAGGTCGGTAATTGGTTAAGTAGTGAATATGCGTTTGCCGGTAACCTGTCTTATATGGTTATACATTGTCGGTAACAACTTATGATGTACTTTAGTTGACGATAAGTGTCAATGGTAAGTTATAATATTAACAATATGTTGGTAGTTTATACCGTAATTCTAGCGATTAATTCATAAATGTGTGGAATAAGCAAAAAAAAATTTTTAAGGTTATTGGACATCGCAGGATGTCACAATAGTGAAAAAATTAATGTAAAATACTTTGCGATAAATGTGAAGAAGTATATTTTAAAAGAATATACTTAAACTTGTATTTTCAATTTTCTAAAACAAAAGAAATCCATTATTTTCTTAATAAAATTGTATTTGCTACGGAATATTATGTATGGTAATATTATATAAATGTGAATAATTTTTTTAGGTACTGTGTGCTTTAAACTTTTACGGTCAAGGAAGTTATCAAAAAGGTGTTGGAGTGGACAGTAAATTGAGTATTGCTCAACCTACCGTTAGTATTATTCTTAAAGAAGTCACAACAGCAATTAATGAACGACTGCTTAGACGGTGGATACGCTTCCCAACAACTCCACAGGAGATACAAGAGATTGTGCAGAGGTATAAACAAACAATTTGAATTATCCTTCCTCTAAAACAGTATATTTAAAAAATAAATATGCATACATATTAGATATGGCTGAGTGTAACTAAAATCTGAACTAGTATCTCTTGAATATTAATGACTCTCGGAGTGTACGCCAACCAGAAGACACTGTGTACACGCGGCCTTGTGGGCGATGCTGCCTAACGATTAACGCGTTTATGGATGCGTATCGGAGTTAGGCACTTCATGTTCTCTCCTTGTCTGTGGCTGTCTTTCACTTTCTCTCTCTCTCTGGCATAAGTAGAAAAGAATATCATGAACAACATTTATATATTTATGTTGTTATTGATCTTCCGTAGAATACATTTCCATATCTTCGTTTGTATCTGCCACCTGTAACATTTTTCAACGAGAATAATATGAATAAATACCATATAATTGTTGCAGAAATTATAATAAAACTAGAATTCCCGGATTAGTGGGATTTGTTGACGGTACGAATGTGACCATAAAAATACCAGCAATAAACGAAGGACTATACGTAAATAGAAAAGGATATCATGCACAACATGTACAAATTGTAAGTAAAATTGTACTTTTCTATATGACTCATATTTATATTGCTAGTACTTCATGCATGCCCTCATAACATTAAATATTGCATACAGTGTCTCATCATGAACACGACACCTCTTGTTTGGTATATATTATTCACTATAACATTTTATAGTATATTCTGTACAATATAATAATTTAAGAATATAACATAATTTTATAATTCAAGGAAACAGTAATATGCAGATATTAGACTTTAATATCAATTGCCTTGTTTTATATTTTAATATGAATTGCCTTTTTTAGATATGCGATTCCAATTTGAACATATTAAACATTATAGCAAGATATCCAGGTTCCAGCCATAACTCCTTTGTATGGAGGACTTCTTATGTAAGACATCTTCTTCGAACACAGTACGAAACTGGAAATCACTGTTGGATCTTTGGTAATAGTTACTAATTATAATAAGTATACTATTTCGTCAAAGTGTGCTTTCGTTTAAAAATAATTAATTGAAATATCTGTTACATGTTATATTGTGACATTATTTATCAGTTCTATTTCCCAATTTAACAATTTAGCAAGAAAGCAAAATCTTCACTACATTAACGTGATAATAAGGATTAGTTCTTGTTGCATTATGTTGTATACTTTGTACTGTATTCATTAAATTTATGGAAAAAGTTAGCATTGTAATTTCAACATTTTAGGAGACTCTGGATATCCTTTGGAGCCATGGCTTTTAACACCCTTTCCGGAACCACAGCCCGATACAAGAGAGGCGTATTTCAATGAATGTCACAGTAGTACACGAAATGCAGTGGAACGCTGCATAGGAGTATTAAAAAAACGATTCCGATGCCTTCTTCGGTATCGTACTTTAGAATATACACCCCAGAAAGCAGGTGAAATCATTAATGCTTGTGCAACATTGCACAATATGTGTATGCTGGCTAATTTGCCTGATCCTCCGGATCTTGAAGCAGCTATTGCAGCATTAGAAAATGATATGGATAATATAGAGGTTGTACCAGTACCGGAGGGTCGAGCTTTATTCAATGAAGACCAACGTACACGCGATAGACTTGCTGCCCGAATATTATAAAATTTAATAAAAGAGGACAGTTTCTACTATGTTTTATGCATTAATATAAATATTAATATAAGTATTAATGAAAATAAAAATGAATTGAAATATTATGGCAAATGTTTTTTATTTTGTAATTATGCGAAGAAAATATATTTCAAGAATAATGGAATAATGAAATTCTGCTGCATATGTAACATGAAGAGTTATCTTCATTGTAACCATAATATTATTTATGACAAAAATGCCATACTTACGGAAGTTAGATTTGTAAAGTTCCTTATAGAAGTAGCAATATCAGATATTGCCTCGCTTATTTTATTTAGTACGGTTGTTTGGGCCTTCATTTCATGGAAAATTTGAACGTCAATATCTGAAAAAGAGAAGACATAATGAGAATTGATCATCATTGTTTAAATAGAAAAAGTTTTTTACATTTATCGTTTATATAACATTGACCACAATAATGTTACACTTCTTATAGTAGTTTAGAAATAGGCCCAAATAATGAGGCAATGTAGTTGTTATTCCGATAGCTGTATTTCGATAATTAGGTTTATTCCGAGACTAATTCAATATAGACAAATAGATTAACGGAGCGTTTTGAAGTCAAATAATATTATTTCTTAATGGGAGCACTTGGTATGCTGTAGATACAGTTACGCATTTATATGCATTTGTCTATTTACGCGATTATGTTCATATCTTTATCTTTCTTTTTTTACAAATATTATCATAATATATTATAATATTTGTAAAAAATATATATATAAGGCATGTAGTATATACATGTAGTATGTGTAATATATTTATAAGACATGTAGTTTTTCAAAAACGATCAAGTGCATTTTTTTATTCATAATTTCTGTTTACTCAGTTTCAATGCAGTATTCGAAACTGATATAAAAAGAAATGTAAAACTTTTAAAACATGGACTTGATTGTCTTTGAAAGTACATCCCTCATATATTTGTTACTTTTAATCTCTTACCACGGACTTCTATCATTTCTTCCTTTCTCAACCGTTTTGCTTTAAATTGGGAATTACGTGTCCCTTTTTGCATTATAATATCAGAAAGTGTGTCTTTGACATGAATAGATGAATGAGTAGATACAGATGTACTTAATGAAATTGGAGAAGATTGACGAGAAAGTATAGTGGTGTCTCTCTGAGCAAAAGAAGTAGATGGAGATATAGACGATACAGGCTGACAAGATGAAACATGCACGGAATCAGGAAGTTAAGTGTCATGATGATAAGATGGCTGAATAGGTAATTGTACATGAGCGGATGAGGATATTGATGAAACAGAATGAGAAGGCAAAGTATGTGAAGTGTTAGATAGTGTAGCAGTTGCATGGTGAGGTGAATGTACTCATTTGGTGGCTGTATACAATAAAGATATTAATAATAAAAATAGCATAATTCAAGATAGAAATAAAATTACAATAGACTATATATAAAAAAGTAATGTCATATGAAATGTCATAAAGAATCAACTGCTTACATAAACGCGAAATGCACGTGAAATTGATAGCTTATAATAGTACCAACCTCTGCAGGATCTATCACATTAGAGTGTCCAGTAACTGATTCCACGCCTATTAAAGAAATTAATCTTTCTTCTATTTCAAGAAGAGGAGCAGGACTAGGACCGCCTCCTCCAGTGCCTCGACAATAATTTCTATTTTTTGCTGCTTTTGCCTTTGTATTTGTGCGCCAATCTCTCCATGACTGCAATATGTAACATATTTATCTTATAAATCTACAAATAATTTTTTATAGGATAATTATGAGTTTTATTCTCGCTTATCACTCCTTTCGTTTCTATAATTAGAGAAAATAATAACGCGAACCACATGCAATACTGATATTATAATTATAATACACATTATATTATCACAACATACCTTTATCCACTTATCGATAGATTTAGTGCTTCCACTAACACAGCTATTTAACTTTGTTGCAAGCTGTTCCCATAAAAGAGCTACTTGTTTCTTTCCGTTTGGGCCTTGTATTCGATTTTGAGCTAGGTCTCGATGCTCTTCCATAAAATGCAACATAATAAGTCGCTGTTCCGTTGTGGTCTTCTTTCTTATCTGTTCATGAAAGAATGTAATAATATAATATAATAATATATATATTTTGCAAATACATAGTAATGTTAATTAACAATCATACATGTCATCTGCATTGTGAATATGATTATATAATGCGTATCGTTTTTATTCTATATAAACTGCCCCCAGGGAGGAATGACTCATTGATTGTCGATGGACAAGTCATTTCCCGCTGGATAGTAGCACATATGTGTACAAATACAAATAACAAATTACTTCGTTAAAAAAATATATAAAAGAATATGTAAAATAATACATCACATATCAAAATGAAGGTTATCTTTGTCACTGTGCTGTGTTATGCTCATTATAATTACATTATATCTTACTTTCCACTGTAATATGGACTGTTACTTTACATAAATCCAAAAGTTTAACATAAAAATGTTATGTTAAAAGTTTTAACATAACATTAATATACTTTATACTTACGCTGTCTCCCATTGTGCCGGTATATGCATTTCAAATCTAGATTCTTTTCTTGTACTCTGATTCGTTCAAACCGTCCAATTCGTCCGTTCCTCTCGTCTCATTTATTTTCATATAGTATCTAATGAAACGTGCGGAAAGCCAATTTCGTTCCGATTTCGACGAGATGTGTAATAGTTCTATGACACAAACGAAATCGGAATCGAAAACTCAGTTGTCGGAAACGCACGTTTCCGAACGGAATCGTTGAGACTTTCATAATAGGTGCCCAGTTCGACCACTTGGGGCATGTGATGATACTCCTCGCAACGAACTTATAAACACCTTCTCTACGCGTGGTGTGTCTCAATAACAAGAAATCTTTTCAAATTAGAAAATTGAGAAAAATAAAAACAAAAAAATAAAGAAACTCTAAAACGTCCATCTCCACGTGGTTAGAGTTGGGTAACGTTAAACATTAACGGCTAACGGACGAAACCTCTTGGCGTATCACATGGAAGTATGAACACTTTTTTCTCCGCTATTTCTCGTCACTTTACAGCTTTATCGAAAATATATTGGCAGAACTAGAGCATATTTCCGACGTAATTTTTTCCGTAGAATAAGATTTTGGCATAAAAGTTTAGAAAAAATACAATTTTGCAGTAAATTGTTTAAACAATTTTATTTAAACAAACTGATTTTGCAAATCTAACTTGATATTCGTAATCAGCAATGTCAAAACATCTAAAATAGTATGAATTATACCGAATTGAAGTTCCAGAAGCGAGTAATAACAGAAAAACTGATTATTTTTGAAATATTTTGGCGGCCATCTTGGATCTGCCATCTTTGAAGTTACAAATTACGTTGAAACATGATCTACGGTAATGAGCTCAACAATTGGTAACGTTTCAAGTGTCAGAAACCTCGATATTTCGAACTTTATTAGATTATTTACAATAAATCAGTATTTTTCGAACATTTCCTCATATAAACGTCATTTTAGGACAATCACGCGATTTTTCGAAAAACAAAAAAAATTCGTCGTTAAAGTTCAACTATTTTATGCACCGATAGTTGAAGTTAGAAGTGGATTTCAACCCTTTTTCTGTACAAGAAAAAACATTTAGAAAAAAAGTCTTCAATTTTTTGGTGTTTTTTTACTTTTAATACGCCATATTTTGTTTCTGAGGCACGGAGGCTCAATTTTGACCTCGGAATTCGAAAGAGCACACCCAAAAATAGTAAGAATCATTGTTTTGGTAAAAATATGCTTCGTGATTCTTTCCGAGAATGAGACTGGAAAATGAGCAAAGAATTCGAACTTGTTGGGCGTTAATGGGTTAATTTGATCCTTGGAATCTCGATAAATTTATGGACATTTCCTAAAAGAAAAGAAAAAAATTAGAATACACATAATTACATTTCTTAATATATACCTACGTGTATATTCGTTGTTGGATTTTATTGGTATTGTAATTGTTATAACGAATCGTAACAGATCAGAAGTTGTGATACGATGCGTCGGAATAACAGCCAAATTTTCTTTTGTAACAAACCTTTCGATTGTCTAGACTTGTTTCAAAGATGATTGTTGTATGAGAAATAATTCGATACGAATAATGAAATTAATAAGTTATTATTGTATATCGGAACAGGTTGAACAATTTATGTTTAAGAATGTTTCGTCCAATATCTTTCGTTTAGGAACTGAAAAATGAGAAGCGAGTTTTGTGATTATCATTATTATATCGTATATCGTATATATCGTTTTTCGGACATCCGGTTAGTGTTACATGTCAGGTGTCGAATAAATGTGAATTATGACAAATAAAAATTTCGTTTTACTATAAATCATAAAGAAATTGTTAGGAATATATGTATTGATCGTTGGTTGTACCTCATTTTTTCTCAGGTTTGTAATACGTGAAAAAGTTGTTGATAAACAAATTGCTTATGTAATGAAAAATAATTGCATGATATAATGAAATAGTTAATTGTATGATGTAATGCCTACTGAACCGAATGCGTGAATTTCTTATGGGGCATTTGTTATAATTTTTATTATGATTAATGTACCATGTTGTTAAATTAGTTAAAAGTTTTTCGGTTCGGAAATTATCGACACCTTTCTTCAAACAGCCTTGTTAGGCTTTTGGATCATGTCTATGTACAAAGATATTGCCAAATTGCAAGAGTCTCTAATTTTTAAACAAATGTTCAGCTTTTCTACAAATAAGCTTTTTTTTGATAGTAATTATGCATTATAGGGGAGTCAGCTCCGATGACCTTGACCTTAACATATATTATACAGGTGATCCTCTTGAGTGACCTTCAAAAGGTTTTAGCCGGCGCTCGTTGTTTATTAAAAAGTTATTAACAAAAGAAGTTTAATAGTTTTGCATGTGTTTTCAGCAAGCGAGGTTCTACGCAAAGCAAGATTCTATATTGTAACTTCCACGCAGTACTTTTGGTCACTCCAAAGTTTTGTTATTTATTTTATGTGAATATCGCTCCCACGAAGCGGGATGAAGACGAGCACTCAACTGTCGCCTAACATTAACGAGCGTATGTGTCCGAGGCTTTATTCATTAAACAAATGATTTAATTTATACATACATATAATTTATTAAACAGCGAGGGTACTGTTGACAACATATGTCAAGGTCAAGGTCATCGGAGCTGACTTCCCTATAATGCATAATTACCTTTTCGATTATTATTAGTTAAGTTTTCATAAGGATTTATATGATTTCATAATGTAATTTAGAATTTAATTGAATTAATGTAATTGATGATTGATTAGAAATGAATAATTGTTTTGTACATGTTTGATTTGTTTCATCCTTGAATAATCCTCTCCCTCTCATATTTATTACAGTTTTCTATGTTTATTACTTTTTTGTTAAATGCACAGAGTTTCTTAATCATATACGATACTAAACGTCATTAATTAGTTACACGTATGTCAATAATGTATGCATGTTACATTTGTTTTTTCCAGGAATAAACCTCCGTCTCATATTAATTAACGTTTTTTATGTATATTAAAGTTTTTGGTTTAATGCATACAGTTTGTTAATTATATATGAGAGTAAACCTAATGACTAATTATATACACTATATACATAATGTTTTGATGACGATTCACTTGTTTCCTTGAAGGATATTTTTTCTTTTTATATTTATTATAGTGTTTTGTTTGATACATACATTTCGTTGATTATATGCGAGACTAAACATCCAGAATAGATGTTTAATTTAATGTTATCGAGGTCTACAATTGTTTCCCGCACGAAAGAGCATTGATAATAGCTCTCCTCAGCTCTGATGTCAGAAACTAAATATACGGATTACGTTTCAGTTTTAGTCAGTGTATATCATCAGTGTATAAACTTTATATAGCAGTCTGTTATATAAATATCATTTTTGATGATGTAATCTATAGAGATAGAATCCATCGAGATACTTGCGGCTGCACATTTGCACATATCGAATGTTTATTACTTTGTAAAGATTATGGATACGCTAGCAGGAGCGTAGTACTCGACGTTACCACCAGATGGCTACACGGCGTACGGCGTACTCGTACGTAACATCTGCTACTGCACATATATAGGCAGCGAGCGGAGACCGCTCACCGTCCCTTCGAGGATATGTGCATAGGTTCACGTTTATAAAGTTCAATAGCATGATCTTTGGTTAATGTCTCATCCGTATCCCCGAGATATTGATTGTAAACTTTATATTTATCACATTGTTTCTTTAGGTTCATACATTTCTCGATTTTACATTTCTCACATTGTCTCGTTCAGTGTTGTCAGCCGGGCCGCGGTTTTCGGTCATGCGCAGTACAAATCACGTCAGTGACGTATCTAAAGGAGTAAAAAAGATATGTCGGTATTCGCCCTACTAAATGCTCCAAGATATTTAAATATATAAAACACACACACATATACATATATAAATAATGTGAGCACACATGTTTATCTCATACATAAAATGTTACTAAAAATAGTATTTAATAAACATAGCAAAAAAGTTGAAAGAGGCAGGAAAACAAGATAATTTGTAAAATAAAATACATTTTTTTAAAAGAACAAAATAGATGGTTTATTTGGTAGATCATGAAATATCAACATTTGTTGCATGGGTAAGGGAAACTGCCAAAAACTTTACCAGTATTCTTAACATAAAAATAAACATAAAAATTATACATATTGTACTTACATAAAAAGCATTAATATTAATAAATACTTAAAATTAGACAAATCTTAAATTACTATGTATAATAATTGTACACTAATAAACTAAAAATAAACCAATAGTTTTAAATAACATAAATTCCTTTTGAATACAATATTGCACATATTTTCTTTGGTTAAAAACTGAAATTAAACATTACAATACAAAATTAATATCACAATTATTACACTTATCACAATTATTTATCATAATATAATACTAAAATCACATTTATTGCGCACTTAATAAATATAATTTTTTAATTTAATTTAATTTAATATAAATATAATTATTGCACGTTTGAAATAAAATATGATGCTTCCTGAAAAATAAATACTACATTAATAATAATTTAGACTAGAATATAGAAAAACAAAGATGGAAGACTGCGTTTGTACAAAATAATAAAAAATAAATTCAATAATTACGAATGCAACAAATATTAAGTAAACAGAATAAAAAATAAATAATATATTAAGAACTATGAGATGTGCTTTGCTCCTCATATAAATTTTGCGGTTCGTGCAGTTCGAGATGCCTTGAATCTACTTTAAAGTTAATGCAATTAATACCTTTAGTTTGAAAACTAGATCTTGCAATACAAATCGCGGAAATATTATCGTTAGATAATCTATTTCTCTTTTTACATTTTACATCTGTAACTATTGAAAAAATTCTTTCGGCTTCGGCATTCGAATGTGGAAAAGAAAGAACTATTTGAACAAACGATTATAAATGTTTTAATTGTTTCTCACCATCGCAATTTTTATATTCAACTATATTTTTCCACATTTCGTCAATTTCTAATGAAGCTAATTGCTTTTTTTGTTCATTATTAAAAAGAGATGGCAGAATTCTCCATTCAAAAGCTAACTGTGTTATGTCATTATAATTTAGTCGCGTGGCAATATAAGATAAATCTTTAATTCGCGTTCTGCTGTCACGTCCGGGGAAGTGAGAATGTAGACGATCAGGTACCTGTCCCAAATCTATTCATCAGGTGATTTGATTTCAGGTGCTCTCTTTTGATTATGGGTCAATCTGCATACACCGACTTTACCCGGGAATGGAGAGAGCTTGCGATTAACTCTTACGGTGATGAAATTGTGATTGTCAAAAGGAAAATATTGTAATCAATATTGATTGTAACTTGGTATCTCCCTATTATTTAATAAATGAAAAATGATTTTAAATTATTATCTCTTTTAATTCTTCAACAAAATTATGGTATGAGAATAGGAAAATATTGAAAAGAAAATCACAGCGTAATGTCGTTGTGTAGTGTATGACAGTAGTACAATATGAAAATAAGGGCGTCACTTCGCTCTTACTAATGGAAAAATGAAAAGGATGAGCAATAATAATGCTCATATGCAAAGGATTGAATAAAATAAAATATCTCAAAAGAAAAGAAGGCAGGTTACTATGCCTTTCTTTATAATAAGTGAAATGTAACACAAGGTAAGGAGTCGAGCACTTTTATGCTCATACACGGTGATGGAGTTGAAGAATAAAATAGTGATTTAAAACAAACTAATATTGATTCTAATTTGTTATTAATTATTATTCATAATTTCGTAATGCTTTATTTGTTAATTAAATAAAATATACCTCCTGTGACTAAATTGAATATATCAGGTAGAATGTATAATGAATTGGTCAGACGTAGTATACATAAGGAATTGGTCAGACGAATGAATCTATGTTCATGCTTAACAATACAATAAACGGAAATTACGTAATTTATTAAACTTAAATCTTGTTAGTGATATACTGTAACCATAATTAAAGTTATTAATTCACCATGCACTGCTTTATGGTAAGTCAGCAATCTCTTAATATTGTCACTAGCGTAATTGTCACTAGCGTAAGTCGTACTATTGTCACTAGGGTAAGTCGAACTTTTTACCATGCTCACTTGATTTAAGTACACAAATGTAATAAACTTGTAATGCAAATGTTAAATTAATGGTTACAATCGAATTATCCTTCAAATAATGGTATGATTTGATTTTAATTCACTTAAATATTAAATGCGACTTAATTGTGTAATGAGGCATATATGTTCTTATACCGAACTAAAGCATGAGAAAATGGCGGCTATACACGCCGTGGTATATGACAGGTATGGAAGCGAATGTTCGCCCTTGAATGTTTTCAACGGATAAATCACAGCGAATGAAGTCGCTGTTAATGGTATTCAAAGGGAAAAAGCGAATTAACGCTTTTAATATAATTGAATTAAATGGGTATGCCTCGCACAAATAAATTCAAATAATTAATGCATTCATGTACTATATATTCAATATAGGATGACGCTTCGCTGCGAATTTACGCTGGCGAGCGATTCTGAACGAAAGTTAAAGTTGAAATATGATTATTTGCAACTGTTGTACCACTAACATTATTCTCAATGATTAATACAAAAATAATTGAAGGGTATATTTAATGAACAATCAAATTAATCAAAAGTTTATTACTAAAATCAAGTGTAATATAGAAGTTGGTTACAATATGAATATATGTGTTACTTGAAATAATTTTATTCGCAAATGTCATATAAATCTGAACCCTCAGGCAAGTAATTGTTTCTCAAGTAATTATAAATCAGAAATATTAAGTAACTGTAAGTGTAATAATGTATTGAAGCTTTATAAATCTGTCAAAATGTGTAGTATGTATATGGAGTACAAGTATAACGTTCCATAAGAGCAGCGAGTATAAAATAATGAAACAAATCTACTCACAAGCGTTCGCACAGATCTAATCCTCAGGTCAGGAAGCACTTGATGATGTAGCAGCAAAAGAATAAGTCAATCAGACTTCGGTAATAACTCAAACTTCACTGGCTCTACGTTATATTTTACGCTTAGTTAGCGAATTTACGCTAGCTGGCGACTCCAATAATAGTAGTCGTAATAATAATGGTAGTAATCGTAATAGTCCTCCAAGTAAAAGAGTGTTAATAAAAGTGAGTCTTAATAAAAGTCAGTGTAAAAGAGTGTCAAAGAGAGTGAGTTAAGTTAAGTGTAAAAGTGATTCTCTGGCTGCTGCATCACGTTATATACTCGAAAATTATGATGCGTGGGGACAGGGTCCTTGTAGCTCGAGAAGGGATTACAATAAGTGGGGACGCTACGGTTAAAGCAAAAATAGTAGGGAGGCTCTGCCCACTTAACTCATTGGTTCTTCGTTTTCGAAGCTTCTTATGGTGAGATCGAAAACTTAAGTGGTGGGATTGGTCTCACGGTGCGTCTAGTGGGGACGATGAGCTCAACGGTGAGCTCAACGCTTACAAAAGATAAACGTATTTTGACGCGTAAGTTCAACATAAAATTCTCAGTACAGAATTATCGCTCATCTGTTATGCTTTTTAATCAACCGGAGTTTCTCCGAATCAAATGGCAGCTGCAACTTCCTGCCGATATATCTTACTCGAGATATCTATTCAACCTTTGATTAAGACAGCGGTCTTGGATTATTATTTCAATCAGGTGCCGACAAGTCACCGTCTTTTACAATTAGTCATCATGAAATAATATTCCTTCGTGAATTTAAATCTTTATTCCTTTGTTACTTAACGCTGTGTTCACTGTCTTATTCAAATTAATATTTAAATAATTCTGTAATGCTCACAAATTTAATTCTTAAAATTATAACGCTTGATATATGCATTTTATATGCTCGTAGTCTTATGCATGAATTATTATAAGACCTTGCATACGTCTACTTAATAATATAACGCACTCAGCTGAATAATAATCATTGTAAATTATTGTAAAATCAATTATTGGTATCATGAGCCCTTAATAATGTAATTAAATCATCTAAAATTATTATTTCAAGATACCATTCTAATAAACTTATAAAATCTCACTCAACCAATAATTGTCTTATATTTTAGGGATGCCTATATATATAGATATACACGTGTATGTACTTGCACATCTATTCTTTGGTTATTATAAAATTATTAATAAAGCAACTATTGGTGTGCCGGGTTTAATATTATAATTAAACCGTATAAAAGTATTATTCCAATACAATATTAGTCTTAATTAATTCATAAAATCTTAAATAACCAATAATTGTTTTATGGGTTATACGCACATATATAAGTGTGTTTGTATATGGTATGGTTAATATACTTATTTATTAACGGATTAAATGCGTAATAATTATATACTTAAATTAATGCTCAGTAACATAAAATATTCCTTTAAAAAAATTCAATAATCCTTACTATGTATGTAATACCATGTGTAATATACTTTTATTCATAATTAATTAACGATTTATTCTTTTCGTAATATTTTTGGGTTAAACAACTTATTTCCTTTTATATTAAATTGTTCACTAATTGATTTTGACTTTAATTGTTTTTAACTTTGTAACTTCTAAACTATTAATATTTCGTTAAAACTTTCTACACTATAAATATTGAAAAATAACGCTGATTTGTTTAACAAATAGTGACTTTGCAATTTTTGTGGTTACTCAATGATCCCGTGATGCGATAAGGAAAATTTCATCAACGCACCATCAGCCTAGCTAAAAACGATGATTCCCAAAAGTTGTTGGTCACTTCCGTAAAAATGATTATTTTCAAAATCTGAGGTACCTATTAATTTCCTCTTATGACCTAGATGCTTCATTATAATTATAACAAATTATTTCCTTATGGTTCAAATTTTAGACCCAAAAAATTTAGTAAAATTTTATTGCAATTTCGTAACTTTAAATATGTACTTCCTTTTGACTAAGATTGTAGACAAATATTCTACATTCTTTTACTTATAAAATGTTTCTCCTTTTATGTTATAAAAATAATCTTTATTTTTCCATACGATAAATTACTTCAAATGTGGTAATACAATTTACTATACTCACAAAAACTATTTCATTGTATAATAAAATCAATTCCAAAATTTACTCCTTTAATTGTTATTAATGACAACTTATAACCTTGTACAACAATCAACACCAAATGTCTCCGTAAATTATAATAACTGTCAAAGCTACACTGTCACTTAATAAAACTCAATTCCGCCGGCATTATTTTTACTCTTGTCTTAAATAACTAATTGATTTTTCCCGTTTTTATATAATAACCGACCCTATTGGTTTTAACGAAAATTACCTACTTGCAAAGGACTTTACTATAGTATAATAAAATCCATTTCAAATCCATTTGTTTCTTTGTTATAAAAAATAATTAAATATTTTATCCTCTCAATAATCCAAATGTATTAAGCCAAATTTGTAATACTTATCAATGGCTATATAACCATATAATAAGATATATTTTTAAACCAATTCTTTCAATTATTACAACTAACATTAATACTTTTTATATAATAAACAATATTAAGTAGCTCAATGGTTTTGCTACACCTATAAAAACCTTCATGGTATTACAATTCAAACGATCTTAAATATTACCAATCTCGTAATAGTATATTATAAATTTATCAAATTATTAATGATAAATGTTTCAAAATTATTTTATTTAACTGCTAGAGTATATAAACTGTTTTTATATATTTTACTAATTTTATGTATGTTTTTGTGTTTTATGTTTCAGACAATATATATATATATATATATATTGTCTGAAACATAAAACAATATATATATATATATATATATATATATACGTGACTAAATTAATTAAATAAATCTATCATAAAGCATAATAACTAAGTTATACATATATATTGTTTTTGTGCTTTTAATATTTTCTTTTGCCTTTATATATGTTAATATTATTAACATTACTTCATATATCTTTATATTAAAACTATCAAGCTAAAGCTTTTAACATAATAAATGTGTCGGTTAGGTTGCTAAGTAAATAATATTCTTGGTTAGATCAATAACAGACTACTGTACGCAAGCCTGTGGTTAATAATAAGTAGGGAAGCAAAAATGGTAATTATCGATGGCGCTCAATAATAACTATCAGTGGTTATACATTAATAATTATTATTGCAAATAAAAAAAAAATAAAAATGGGTGTGAGGTGGACGTCAGGACGTGTTACACTGCCTTCATAAAAAAAGAGCAATTTTAGAATCTAAAAAAGCTAATTGTTCAAAAAACATGTCATTATACGGTAAACAATTTAGCATTTCGCGAACTGCCGTTTTATAAAACTCTAAACACGTTATTCTAATATCATGCATGGATTGTACAGAAAACGTTTGCAAAAGTCATTCACATTCGGGTCCGACATATATGCTATCTAAAAGTTGAATGTTTTCTACGTTATCTACATCTAAAGTGGAAATATTTTTCAAAGCATTATAATTTATGAAATTTTGTCCAAATTGGTTAATTAACTGATGGCTAGTTTCAAATAATTTATGTATTATAACAGAACGCGTTTGAAATAAGGCATTAAAATTATCAAGCGACGCGGTAGCGTCGCGACGCCAAGTACATAAAAAAATATAGCCGCTTGATACAACACTGGCGTGACATCGTCGAGGCGCTACCAAGTAGCTTATCCCGAATTTACATCATTTGACAGGTCACATAAACTTGTGATTAAAATATCTCAGGAACTAAAGCCGTAATAAAAAATCTAACGGCACTTTTATAATATAATATGGGTGCACGCTTTCGAACGCGATCAATTAGAATTAAATTGGTGCAGGCAATCCTGAGATATTGCAATCGTTATGTTAAAACTGTGACGTTTCGGTTTCCAGAGACTTCAGACCACTCACGTACGTATGCTCGCACAAACACATGCAAAGCGATTTTGTCCCTTAAGCTTGCGTTCACACATGCGTTCAAACATGCACGATTTAATTTATTCGACGACGACGTTGCACGACGACGTGGTGCAACTTCCTCGTCGTCGTCGATGTGGTGCAACGAAAAAAAAAGTACAAAATCGCTTTGAATGTGTATATGCGAACATATGTACGTGAGTCTGAACCTAATTTCGGAAAAGGAGAAGAACGAAATGTCACAATTCTAACATTCAATTACAATATTTCAGGATTGACTGAACCATTTTTATTTGGAGTGGTCGCAACCGAAAGCTTGCACCCATATTATCTTATAAAAGTACCGTTAGATTTTTTATTACGACTTCAGTTCCTGAAATAGTTTAATCATAAGTTTATGTGACATGTCAAATGATATGAATTCCAGATAAGCTATACGTTAGCGCTTGACGTCTATGCACTGAACTTGGTAACGCTCGATGTTTATGCAGTGACTCTCATTGTTCGGTACCTTATTGTTTATTTTTATGTACTTTTCTATAAAAACATTAAAAATTAATGAAATATAAAACATTTTTACAAAAAGTAATGAAATTCCTCTAAAAAAACCTTACAAAGGTAAAAGAATACGCCAAATACATAAAAAAGCAATACCAAATATGATGAAATCCATAGTTAACTAGCCAAGTACCTAGAAGCAATTCAGTTTGAGGATTTGTAATTTGAAATAATACTTGGCGTGCCCGGGTCGCATTGGACATGCATTCTTCTAAATTTGTACTGCCTTGAGTATTTTCACTAATGACTCGTAAATCTTTGTATTTGGTAATATTAAAACAAATACGTTTACAGTTTTGCACATTAGCGGAGTGATTATAAATATCCCTTTTCATTACTCAATCAATACAAATAATGTACACATACAGTTTACACAAAGTATAGGTAGGACGTACGTTTTAATGCGACCCGGGCACGCCAAGTATTATTTCAAATTACAAATCCTCAAACTGAATTGGTTCTAGGTACTTGGCTAGTTAACTATGGATTTCATCATATTTGGTTTTGCTTTTTTATGTACTTGGCGTATTCTTTTACCTTTGTAAGGTTTTTTAGAGGGATCTCATTATTTAAAATATTCAGAGAATATTTTAAGAATAACATGTATACCTTAATGGAATCACTTTGTAAAGGGGGGGTCCCGTTTGCCGACATTCCCGATTGCCTACAGAGCGATTGCGTACAAGTGCTATTGCACACATGTAATAATTAAAAATACGAATGTACGTTTGCGCACATGACATTATTGTACACATACATATTGCACACATGACTTTATTGTACACATACATATTGCACACATGACTTTATTGCACACAAGAAATAAGAAAGTTGCATTATCCTTTTATACACATGACTTTATTGCACACAAGAAATAAGAAAGTTGCATTATCATTTTGTACACATGACTTCATTGCGCACATGCATATTGCGCACATACACATTGCACACATGGCTTTATTGCGCACATGGCTTTATTGCGCACATACACATTGCACACATGACTTTATTGCGCACATACACATTGCACACATGACTTTATTGCATACAAGAAATAAGGGATAATGTTCCGAAAACGACTTACCTCCAATTTCGATGAAACTTGGTACAAACCTTCCTTTTTGGTCAAAATGAAAGCCCTTAAAAGGATTTTGTGCGACTAATATGGAAATATCATTTTTCACCATCAAATACTAGAAACTGGAATTTGACTGTTATATACTCTTATTATTATGTTATATGAAAGAAGTTATGAATTGAGTTAGATTATATGAAAGGAGGGTAATTATTTGCAATAAAAGATGAACAAGACGAAGGACGATTTTAAATAAAAAATCGGGGTTTGGTTGGGTTATGTTATTATTAATAGTAGTGGAGCCCCCCGTAAGGGGCGCGGAACACACGGTATCCACGTATGTACTTTGCAAGACGAAGGACGACCTTAAATAAAAAATCGGGGTTGGGTTGGATTAGGTTATTTTTAACTTAATTTTCCCATAATCTAAATAAAAGCATCCTACTTTGCATAGAAATATTCAATTTTTTATAGAAACCTGTCATACCTCGTTTAAGGCGCCTCGTATACTCTTTCTGGTATTTGATGGTGAAAAATGATCTTTTCATATTAGTCGCACAAAATCCTTTTAAGGGCTTTCATTTTGACCAAAAAGGAAGGTTTGTACCAAGTTTCATCGAAATTGGAGGTAAGTCGTTTTCGGAACATTATCCCTTATTTCTTGTATGCAATAAAGTCATGTGTGCAATGTGTATGTGCGCAATAAAGTTGTGTGCAATGTGTATGTGCGCAATAAAGCCATGTGTGTAATGTGTATGTGCGCAATAAAGTCATGTGTGCAATGTGTATGTGCGCAATAAAGCCATGTGTGCAATGTGTATGTGCACAATATGTCATGTGCGCAATATACATGTGTGCAATGAAGTCATGTGTACAAAATGATAATGCAACTTTCTTATTTCTTGTGTGCAATATGTATGTGTACAATTAAGTCATGTGTGCAATATGTATGTGTACAATAAAGTCATGTGTGCAATATGTATGTGCGCAATAATGTCATGTGCACAAACGTACATTCGTATTTTTAATTATTACATGTGTGCAATAGCGCTTGTACGCAATCGCTCTGTAGGCAATCGGGAATGTCGGCAAAATGTTGTAGGCAAACGAAGCTGTAGGCAATTGGGAATGTAGGCAAACGGAGCCCTCTTCTTTGTAAATATTCTAAAATTATTTCTGCATGTTTCGATTTACTTTCCGCGGTTTCTAAAATGAAAACTTGGTTTAGAACTTGCCAATTTTCGAGGAGCCTAACAACACATTTATGTAAGCATAGCCATCTAGTATTTGATAATTTTTAAATTTTATTATTTTTAACTTCGAAAAAATTTTGAAACTCTTAAAACTGCACATCTCTTTGCACTTCCCGAAATGTATGTAGCTACTGCTCTAATTAATTGTTCACAAGAAGAAGGTAATCTACTACAAGCTTTACTGGCTATTAGCGCGGAGGAATGGCAAACACAATTTATCACAACTAATTCTGGTACTTTCTGTTTTAAATAAGACATAAAAGAATTATTGCATCCTATCATTACTGAAGCATTATTAGATGCCATTCCGATGATATTTTGTATAGGAATATTGTAATTATTTAACATACTTGTAAATATATTTAAAATTTTTGTCGCGGAACAATCTGTACTATCTAAAGGGAGTAAGTATTGAGTTTTAGGAGTAATAATTGAGTTTTGACTTTTTTGTCTGAAGGACAAACGTATTGAACCAGGATGCACATAAATTTATTATCAGTAATATCCGTACTCTTATCAATTAAAATAGAAAATTTCCGATTTTTCAAAATTTCGATTAGTTGTTCAGTTTCGCGTTTAGCAATAATGTTTTTGACAATGCTTGCACATTTATTTCGGGACAGTGCAATATCTTGTACAATTTCAGAGTCGATACATATATTTTTTAATAAAGGTATTAAATGATCCGCGGTAAGATAAGCTACATTATGTTCTGCAAAAAAGCTGCTAACTTAATTTCCGCGCGTTTAACTTTGTCTCTATGTGTTAAATCATTATTGTTATTATCATTTTTGTCAAAATTTTGCGAAGCTATTTTTTCGATATGTCTGACCGTCTGTGAATGTCGAGTTATATCCGTTTTGCAACATCTCATAGTTTTATTACATACAATACAAAATGCAGAATCTTCTACAGGATGAGGAGCCTACCATCCTTTAAAATTATTATTATCTAACCACGATTTCTGCAAAGACCTACATTTCTTTATTGCTCCTTTTCCAACGTTACAATTATCCATAATTAAAAAAGTATTATTTATAATAACAGAGACTTATCTTTTGGATTTCTTCTTGTATCGCTTCTTGTTCTTCTTCTTTCTTCTTATTTCGCGCTCCACTAAGCCCGCCAAAACTGGGGACCGTACCCATAAGAATACTACAGCATACGTCGCTGGGTAACGGTCGTTTCTACTGCGCATGACCGAAAACCGCGGCCCGGCTGACAACACTGGTCTCGTTAGTATTCGTACATTTTCTCAATTTTATATTTCTGGCACTGTTTTGTTAGATTCGTACATTTTCTCAATTTTATATTTATCACATTGTTTCGTTGGATTCGTACATTTACTCAATTTTATATTTAGCTTATCGTTAGCTTCGTACATTTTTTCAATTTTATATGTATCATACTATGTTTCGTAATGTGCATAGATTTTCTCAATTATGTGTGACTATACCTCGTGAATACTTATTCATAACAGTAACATAAACTTTCTTAATGTCTTCATTTCTTCCCTCCAATGTTAATTCTCCATTTTATACTTCCCACATTGTTTCGTTAGATACACAGATTTTCTTAATTATATATATATGACTATATCTCATGAATACTCGATACGAGTAAAGCCCGTATCAGACTACGTATTGGAGATTGGAGATTGCGAATTGGAGATTGCAATTTGACCAATCAGAACAAAGCAATCTGGGTCTGGTTTGTTTTGATTGGTCAAATTCCAATCTCCAATACGTAGTCTGATACGGGCTTAACATAATATCTTCTCAATATTTCATCTCTTCCAATATTAATTCTCTTTTCTTTTTTCTCACATTGTTTCGATGGATGAGATAGATAAATTTTCTCAATTATAAACTTCCTACAAAAATAATATCTGTTACGTCACGCCGGGTCAGTGCCACGAGAGGGCGAGTCTGGCCGTAGACGGGACACGATCGCTATTACGGGTCGCGGAGTCGCGAAACTCTACCCGGGGATACCCACGATCAAGGTTATTCGCGAGGAAGACGCGTCTACTGGTCGGTCGAGGGTGAGGCCCTACCCATGTAATTACCTTGAAAACGAATAACAGTTGGGTCAGGTAGTTCGTAAATGCTCTCACCGGTATCCCGTAGTTGTTCAATGAGTTCGAGATAGTTGTCCGAGCAATTGTCGCAAGTGTAAAACGGGGCGTATGTTGCGAGGTTCGTGCGACACAATTCACACGTAGGGACGTGACGGTTAAATCCGATATACAAGTCGTGTTTCGAAATACGCGTGAAATATTGTCCCTCAGGGTAAGGGATTTCGCTGAAATTATTGAGGCACCTTTCACAAATTAGGATTCGACTGAAATCAAGCAAATACGCGGTGTATTTCATGCATGAGACAACTGCAGTTCAACGTTGATATTCGACAACTGGGTTCACGAGCTGGGTGGAACCGTTTTGTCGTATAATTCCACGGCACATTGCACGATGTTCTCCTATGGTCCCTTTCGCTTATGGATTTCGACAAACAATTCTACTAACAATCCACTAAATTGATTGTGACGATAGGTAATTAACTCTAGCTTTCTCCTTTGAATTAGGTAAACAATTCCATTAGCGACTAATTGTCATTCCTTTCTCCTTGATTTCAGACACGGTTCCATTAAAATTTCATTAGGTTGGTTATGATACAAGTAATTAGCTCTGCCTTTCACTTCCAGTTTAGACAAATGATTTCGTTAATAATCAAGTATGGTTCCCTTCACTTTGTAATGGTCGGTTAATAATATTCTAATACTAAAATGGAGTAAAAAGAATAACAAAAATAATATTTTGGTATTAAAACGACAAATATATAATATAATTCTAGTAGGAATGAAATCATGCTGCGACAGTAATTTTACTTACTAGAATGTTCCTGATTGTTCTCGATCCAGCTCTGCACCTTGCTTTCTTGCGCCAGTCTATTGTAATAGTTTCGTCGAGGGTCGTCCTCGGGGATGTCTTGGCACAGCAGATATCGTACTTTGTGCGAGATCGGGGTTAACCTCGTCGACCACGTGTCCTCTTCTCCTTTGCTCTTATTTACGTTCCTAATTATACTCACTCGGTAGGTGCACGCGGAATTACTAATCACTCGCGGTTTTGCGGGTCGCGCTACAGCGGGATTATTATTATTATCGCAACGCGGCTGTATGCTTTCGGACGGTACACGTGTCTGAAATAGTTGTTCGTATTCAGGATCGATATAGCAAGGTTCGACACCGTAATATGAGGAAATATCGGCGCTTGGTGTTTCGTAAGGAAACTTGGAAAGGTTTTGCAGCAGGCGTCGCACACGGTGCTTCTTTCCTCCTCGTCTCGTTTTCGGCATCTAGTTTCAGTGATTCTCGATAATTACTTTAATCGCTAGTGCTGTTGATAGGATTGAGGGTATCAGAGGGTGAGCGAGACTGGCGTGCGTGGACCGCACTGGCAGTTCACTTATGTAAGGGATCACGTTTAACAATATCCACGTGCGAGGACCGCACTGTCGAGATCGTAGAACGTGTCGGAGAAGGAACGTCACTAGAGTTATCCACACTGTGCGTTGGTTCGTCGGGATTGCACTAGTTACGATTACACTTATGGTTTAGTTTACGCGTAGGGATCGGTTGGTTGAAAGGTATGCGTTAATAAGACGCTGAGTTAACACACAAAAGGTATATTCTAATAATAAAAGGTTTACAATTACAATGTACAGGATGTCCCATGGGAAGTTGCTGAAACTAATCAGCTATCATTTTTAAACGTATGCAGTTATTGAAAAAACAAAAATTGCGTTGGAAAGAGGAAAGTCTGCAGTTTTTAATGGGTATAAATAAAATTTAGCAAAATGTTTGTATATCAGTTTATTTTATTAATGAAAAATATGCTAATAATCAAGTAAGCTAATGATAAATATTTTCAAAGTGTGCACCATCTGAATTTGTACAAAAATAAATTCTTTTATGAAAACTTGTGAAAACTTTTTCTAACATGTCGTCTTTAATGTTGCTGACGACCTTTTTAATAGCTACTATTAAATCTGACACTGTTTCTGGATTTCCGGCATAACAATGGTCCTTAATGTATCCCCAAAGAAAGAAGTCACATGGATTTAATCCGGCGAGTACGGTGGCCATTCTAGCCCCCCCCCTGGGCAACTTTGGGGTATCCCAGACTGATGACTCGATTGCCATAAACTTTATGGATTGTTTCGAAGACCTCCTGGGTTCGATGTGGTGTCGCTCCATCCTGCATGAAATAAAATCCTCTGACCAGGCCTTTTTTTTTGCATGAGGGAAGAATTGTGTTTCGAGAAGCTGCTTGTAACTTTCACCAGTGACTGTTGATTCGAAGAATTGCAGATAAATTCCTTTTACCGAGATCGCAGCCCATGCTGTTATTTTTTGTGGATGTAAAGGTTTAGCCAGGGAAACGTTGGGATTTTCCGACCCCCAAAATCTATAATTTTGTTTATTAACATAACCATTTAGCCAGAAATGTGCTTCGTCCGTGTAAATTATCAAATTTGCATCAAGTTCTCCATCTTCAAACATTCCATTTATCGTCTTGCAGAATTCCACACGTTTCGTCATAGCGCGTTTGGTTAGCAATTGATGCGATGTTATTTTATAGGGATGCATTTTCAGGAAATGTTTTAAAATCCTGTGTAACGTTGTTTTGGATATTTCAAGAGCTTGGGCAGCTTTCCGAATGGAAGAATTTGGATTCTCTTCAAAATACTTCTTAATATCTTCAATGTTTTCTTCTGCAGCTACAGACACAGAAGAACCTGGCAGATCATGTCTACGGTCTTGAATAGTTCCATACTGCATAAAATTATCGATAATTCTAATAAAAATAACACAAAATATTATTTTAATGCAGATTTATTGCCAAAAAATGGAGTGACGTAACGCATACGTTTAAAGAAATAATAAATTCTAACCTTTTCAGCGTGTTTTCGTTCTTAACTTTATGTGTTCCGTATTTAGTACGAAACCCCCTGTAAGCATTGCTATAAACTTTTCCTCTGGAAAAGAAGCACTCGACAAGATAAATCTTTTCTTCCGTCGTCAGATTACTCATTTTGACGCGCACGGACTTGCATCTACCACAACCAGAAGAAAACTGCGGACACTCAGATGAATGACCGTTAACCGTAAGACCCTTTCTGAAGTCATGGAGGGGAGAACCAATCGTTTACTTTCAGCAACTTCCCATGGGACACCCTGTAGATGTCTCAGAACTTGGCGTTGAAATTCTTAAAAATTCAAAACATATAAATGAACACAAAACAGTCTTAGCACATTTTACGAATTGCTGTTGCAAGCGAATTAGAAAGTATGCATAGCAATATGCCTTGAAACATACATTCTTCATAAATAGAACATATTTTCTCCATTACCTTTCATTTCATTCGCATGTTTTTGAAAATTCGTATGGATTTCAATTAAAATATTGTCAGAATTTTGCTGCTTGTTTTCGCTCAATTGGTTAACATTATTATTCGATTTATTGATATGTGCTTTATTAGCTGAATCTGAAAACAAACTTCTTAGAAAAATAACGTTACAATTGTTCATTATTTTTTTCACTTAACCGTACCTTTATGTGCCAAATTTGATAAAAATACAGTCTTATCTGTATATCTGCCCTGTATGTCGGAAAATTAATGGATGACAATTCCTCTTTGCTAGACTTGCTTTCCGTATCTGTGCCTGTATCACTGTTTTTTCTTTTACGTTTCGGTACACGAAGTCCTTTTCCATGTTCAGTACATTCAGATAGTGATGAGAGATTATCTCTATCCAATGCTCTTTTGCATTTTCTTTGAGCTGTTTTATAGTCGTCTAGGAAGAATATAATAAAGTTATAGTTACTTAAAAATTATGTCTTTAAAAAATGTTATTCACATAATAAAGTTCTGTTTATTATTCAATTAACTGAATTTTTAATAAAATGAAAGCTCAAATTATAAAAATATCAACAAAACATATATATAATTATATTTTTAATAAACTGAAAGCTCAAATTATAAAAATATCAACAAAACATATATATATATGTAGTACTATGATCCGCCAGTGAGATATTAACTAACAATAAGTAAGAAAGTATTATTATGATCGTAACTGGCAAAGTTAGACAAGATGCTAGTGGTCGATATTGGTACGACGCCTGCCTGGTATGTAGGAGGCTCCAAGTTCGAACCCTGGCTGGGGAGTTATTTTTCGCAGTCGGATTTTAACTAATTAATTATTCCGGATGAATTTTATCAATAGGGTTGTTGCCTTTCAGCAATTAATATCTGCGTTTTAAGACTAACGAATCCTGTTGGCGCGCAGAAAACTCGGATTTGAGGAAAATTATTCCAAAGTAAGACTGACCATCTAGTCTAACAATTCGTTCATTATGACTGACCATCTTGTCTAACTTTGCCAGTTACGATCATAATAACACTTTCTTATTTAGTTAAAACATATATATTTATCTAATTAAATATATCCAAATTGATAGTATTAAATGCATATTAATAATTATGAAAAAAATACATAAAAAAAGATTATGTTATAGGTAAAGTATGATAGATTTTCAACCTTATTATAAATTTTAAAAGATCTTTTTCCATAACAAATTGTACAAAATCTAAACTGTTGCAAAATTGTTTCAACTTCAGTATTACATTTATTCGGTTTTACGTATTGTTTAAATTACAAAAAATATACAAATTTTTAAAAATATATAAACATAAGATGCAATTTAAATTTAAATATATTAAAGTACTTTGGTATAATATTTACCACATTGTCCTAAAATTTTGACACTAATTGTTTTCCAATTATCTTGTGGAATCTCTCTTTTTTTAATAAGCTCGGATAATTTAGATGATTTTGTTGTCAATGGCCACACACATTGGCTTTCATTAATTATCCACTTCTTTGGGATAACTTCTACAGAGTTATCTATTACAAAATGGCAAACGCACCATTCCATATTTCTGAAAAATGCAAATAGCTGTTCAGAAAGAGTGTAGTTTAGTTACGTATGGACTTGTTGCTCGTATCATATCTTTGTACCATCACAGTTAAGATGAGACTGGTTGCAATATTGCATATCAGAAGCTAGAGTTAATGATACATAATGGATTACTTGATCAATGTATTTCGTTGAAATCAAAGAGGTGATACGACAACAAATAGACAAGTGTAAAAAATGTACACAGGTTGCACGAGCCAGTTGCTTTTTCATTCTATATCAAATTGGTAATATATCTACACATATCATTGATGATACAATATGAAGATATGTATGTGATTTAAGAGTTGCATGCTTAAAATCCAAATGGATAAAATTATTACTTTAATAAATATTCAAAGCAATCTGTCAAGCAATAAACTTTTAAGAGTAATGCAGTAAATAACACAGAAAACATAAATAACATAAGGATAAAAAAATATGTAAATATTCTGTTAATAATATTAAACTAAATAATAAAAAATAAATTAATAGTGCATTAGAACAAGAAGTACAATCATAAGTTAAACTAACAGAATTAAAATTAATATTAAAAATGTTAAAAGTAGAGAAAAGTAA
The DNA here is from genome assembly GCF_003672135.1 of Ooceraea biroi. Classification (NCBI taxonomy): domain Eukaryota; kingdom Metazoa; phylum Arthropoda; class Insecta; order Hymenoptera; family Formicidae; genus Ooceraea; species Ooceraea biroi. Next base: position 7,537,838 of record NC_039516.1, read on the forward strand.
ATTTGAGATGATATAATAGTAATAAATAATGACATTGAGAATATGAAAATAAAGAATAAAAGAAAGATGCTTACAAGATAAGTTGCATCAATCATGTGGAGTTTATAAAATGAAACTTAATCCATGTATAAAAATAATTGATATTAAAGATCTCTTACAGAAAAATTAATAATTTTCTTTAAAAAAATAACCTAAAATTAAAAATCAATTTGTATAACTGATGAAGCTAAATTCTAAATACAATATATAATGGAATCGAGGTACTCAAAAATAAAGACTGCTTTTATTGAAATGACATATTTTATTTTATACAATTATTTAATATTGGATAGAAAAAATGCAAAAAATGTACGAAAATTTATACATAAACTGTCCATTAATGAGATACAGAGCGTAACGTAAAAGTCAATGAATTAAATATTTAAAAAGATAATAAATGAAAATCTCGTTTTAGATTTACAATCGAATTAATAATAAAACATTTAACACTTTAAAGAATTAATACCCTCGCAACATTTCTGGTAAGTTACGTAACCTGACAGCAACCATTAAATCGTTACTATCACTGTCACATAGTGCTTACCAGAAATGGATATAATTTAATGAGATACAAGTAACTGATACAAAAGTTTAATTACTTAATTAATTAAGTTAAATCTTCCTTTATTTTTACACTTTGAGGGAACTTATTACAAAAAAGTATGCAGAATATTAAAATTTTATTTACATGTGCAACAAAGGAAAAATTACTGCATTATTATCTTCATATGGCAACAACATTAATTTGCATTTAATGTCTACTAATGAATATATTTTTAAACTACTAAGTTTGTCAAGGCTTACAATATAAATACCTAAAATTGCAGAATCACAAGGTTTTATAAAAAATGATTTTTTCTCGAGAAACTTTTGCCCAATAATACAAATAATATTATTATAGTATGTTATGTTGCATATTTTTACAATGTCATTATCAAACATTTGTGCATAACAATCAGCAGTGTTTAATTTGAAAATACAGGATTTTAATTTTAATTCCTTGTATTGACCTACACAATTTGGTAATAAGGGACCGATATAATATTCTTTGGCGACAATATTATTTTCAAACTGATTTTCTAATCTTGGAATATTATTATATTCGAAAACACGACGTATTTTTTGTTCAAGTGGTTTTTCTTTCTTATCATTTTTTTAAAAATAACTTTTTTTCGAGTTAATTTTATCATTAAAAATATGTTGATTTTACACAAAATTTATTTCAAATTACTTCGCAGTTTGCATTCATTTTGGGTAAAAATTTTAACATAATATTAGTGTCACCATTTAACATATCCATATTATGTTAAATTAACACAAAAATTTATGTGGACCGTTTGGAACATGTGATTCTGTTAAATTTAACACAAATTTTTCACCTGTGTATGTGACGCACAATTTAGATACAATTGAATTACTTCAAGGAATTTAAACCACTCCTCACGCTTAGGATCTGAAAGTTTAGTTAACAATGGAATCAAAATTCGATTTACACGCTCAATTTGACCGTTCGCTCGCGGGACTCCAGTTGTAATCAACATATGATTAATATTTTCTCTCTTACAATACTCCGCGAATTCTTTGGATGTAAAAGCCGCGCCTCGATCTGAAATAATCCTCCGTGGATTCCCGAAAACAGTTGACTGTTTCCTAAGTTTACTTATAACTTCAGCCGCATTTGTCGTCTTACAAGGGGAGGCCACAGGATGTACCTGGACTTTTTGGACGAAACTTGGTGAGTATTTAGAGAACAATATGTAGATAACGGTAAGAGGGGTCTCCACTTTCGGAACTTTTCGGAACTCAAATAAATAAGATTACGATAGTCATTTTTTATTACATTCAATTTTTCCTTTCCCGAAAAAAATTGAGCAAAAATTATTTCTGCAATCTTCTTTCCTAATCAAAATGGAACATCTAAAATTATGTGTATATATATCCTGAACAATATTCTTAATAATAATTATTGAACAATATTCTTAATAACAATATTCTTAATAATTATTATTCTTATATAACAATTATAATAAGAACATTAGTCAATTTCATGAAGATGATACATACCTTCACCCAGAAAATGATCGAAGCACAAATACACACGGCAATGGGAGCATTGAATAAAGCTTATTATTTCGCAATTATCTATTTGACAATACTCACCATGAACTTGAAAACAAACTTGATTGACGTTTTCGAAAGTTGGCGGATCGAATTTTTCATAATCAATGTTATATCCACCTTTATGCCAAGCAATAAAGTAGTATTTTGGTAAACATTGGAGATTGAAATTGGTTATAAACATGGGCGTGCATTTTGATGATAAAATAGCGGTTGTTCGGCTTCACGCTTGTTGTTTTTGTCAAATATTTCCGCCTGATGTAATCCACAATTTTCCTAACTACAATTTTATATTGCCGAAAGAAATAAATATCCAATGGTTGAGACCATTTTGTTGTGGATTTCGGTAGAAGTTTGACAGTGATATGTGTCTCATCTTTATCTGTGTCCATCATCTGTTCAGAGTCACATTCACAATCAGAACGTTGCACCAATTCGTTCTCCTTTGCTACATGATTATGTCCACCCTAGGCATCCAACAAAAGAAGAATTTCTGTATTTTTATTAATATCGGGCTTAAAACAATTTTCCATCCACGAATCAACGTGTCTTTTTGTTAATTTACCCGAGATGGATGCTTCTGCTACAATCAGATTGTTTATTTCAGCAAGAACCTTTTCAACATCTTTTAACACTCTTGGACCAAACTGTCCTTTTTCTTCCTTAAAGCAAATATAAGCTCGGCTTCCAAGATTTCCAGATTTTGATATATGTACTTGCAAAGAATATGAATGTGACATAGAATTTTTATCCACGACCACGGACTGAACATGTTTGATACCTTTTTGATCATATGTCCGATTGCAGACTAGTTCGTATTCAAATTTGCTTTGGTCACTATTAAACACATTGCAATCGTTAATCTTGTTGCTCGCACAATAATCGTTGATTTCGACTGCAAAAGCTACTGTCTCCGCTTTCAGTTTGACCTCGTCCTGAATATTTGCTTTCGTAACGAACATTGTTATTCGTCTCGAACTGATTCGAAGAGATTTTTTAAGAGCTGTGAAATATGACTTGCTGAAGCAAGATCTGGTCGGTTTATGCAGTTCGACAGCTTGCGCAATCCAAATTTCAAAATCTATTGTCGAAACCGGTCGTTTTTCTAGTCTAGCGGTCAGAAAATTATGCAACACATCATCACGAATATGCTGATATTTTTTGTGATCACTCGTACAGTCTCGAACTATGTACCGCTTGATAATCTTCACATCGTTTAATGATAACTTTAATTTTTTTGCAATTGACGTCGGAGTGTGGTGATTCTGAAAATCAGTCCGGATTGATTCGATCTGCTTTTGTGTGAACCGCTCATGCACAAATGCATAGCATCGCTCCAACGTCTAGTTCTCGTAATCCTCATCATTGGTTGCTTTTCTTTTATACTCCACAGCAATCTTCGATTTAATTTCTGCAGATGCTCTGTCTTCATCTGAAACAAGATCTTCCTCCATATCGGAGTCGAGAATCAGTTCTTCACGTTCCTCGACTTCCATTGATCCACTAATAAAGTCGTGCAGCAGATTACTGATTGCATGAAAACAACTCTGTTCGTCAGCATTTAGGAAATCTGCTGCACAGTTTGGTGAATACTGGAAGGTCTTATTGAGTGCGTGAAGAATATTATTTACTATGTTCTTCTCCATTTTAATTGATCAATATTGCGAGCACTGCCAGCTTTGCGAGCGAGTAACAAGAGCCAAGAGTCGCCGCGTTGCGGTAGCCGCATGAACTATTGATAGTCAGAGCACGGGCTGCACCGCACGACGATATAGCAACCCACTAGTGTCAAAGAGGTGTTAGATCACCGCACATTGAGATGCAATCCTGAACAGTAAGATTTTGATTGTTTAGTTTTGGTTAGGAAAGGAGAAAGGAGAAATTGAATGTAATAAACCAAAATCTACCGAAATTCACAACAAAATGGACTCAACCATTGGATATTTATTTCTTTCGGCAATATAAAATTGTAGTTAGGAAAATTGTGGATTACATCAGGCGGAAATATTTGACAAAAACAACAAGCGTGAAGCCGACCAACCGCTATTTTATCATCAAAATGCACGCCCATGTTTATAACCAATTTCAATCTCCAATGTTTACCAAAATGCTACTTTATGCTTGGCATAAAGGTGGATATAACATTGATTATGAAAAATTCGATCCGCCAACTTTCGAAAACGTCAATCAAGTTTGTTTTCAAGTTCATGGTGAGTATTGTCAAATAGATAATTGCGAAATAATAAGCTTTATTCAATGCTCCCATTGCCGTGTGTATTTGTGCTTCGATCATTTTCTGGGTGAAGGTGTGTATCATCTTCATGAAATTGACTAATGTTCTTATTATAATTGTTATATAAGAATAATAATTATTAAGAATATTGTTATTAAGAATATTGTTCAATAATTATTATTAAGAATATTGTTCAGGATATATATACACATAATTTTGGATGTTCCATTTTGATTAGAAAAGAAGATTGCAGAAGTAATTTTTGCTCAATTTTTTTCGGGAAAGGAAAAATTGAATGTAATAAAAAATGACTATCGTAATCTTATTTATTTGAGTTCCGAAAAGTTCCGAAAGTGGAGACCCCTCTTACCGTTATCTACATATTGTTCTCTAAATACTCACCAAGTTTCGTCCAAAAAGTCCAGGTACATCCTGTGGCCTCCCCTTGTTAGTGGCATATAGCCATACGAACTTCGTAAACGCATCATTACCGCAAAAATATACTTATAACTCTTTCTCGTGGAAGGTAACGGTCCTAAATGATCAATATGATACGTATCCAAAGGAACTTCTCCTTTCGCTATCGGATTCAAGAATCCTTCCTGCTTACACTGCTTTCTCTCACAAGTAACACTACCCAAGTGTCACACGTCGATTTTGATAAGCTTTGAATATGTTGTTGTCTAGGTCAAAATATAAGATACATATTTTTTTATATCGGCCCGTTTTGCCATTAAGGGGGTGAAACACCCTCTTGAAAAAAATCGGGTTTTATATTTCTTAGCGAATACCGTCGAAATAATAAAACATATAGGAAAAAGTTTCAAGTAAAAGTTTTATGGATTCTAATGTACTTTCTAACAGTGCAATCAGATTTTTCGAAAATGTCATATTTTTCGAAATTCCTTTCCTCCTCCACAATTTTTGAAAATTTTAAAATTTATCTTTCAGCAAAACTTCAAGCATATTTAACGACAATTCAACCATATATGATAAGGTCATATTCTGAAAACGCATTTTTCAAAAATAAGCTAAAAGTACCTCTATATCGCTACATACGCGCCCCCTCCGTATTCTCGTATTTAATACGCTAGTTACTCCTGGCAACAGTTTTTTCGCACAGAGATAACAATGAAGTCGGGGGATTACTTTTAATTAACAAAATAAGTCAGGTTCTCGCCCTCTGCCGGACCCAGAAATGGTCAACGTAGAGCTGACAAGAAAATTTTACTTTTTTAATTTTTTTCAATATTTCTAAATTTGTTTGTTTGTTTCTCTATAATTGCATATATACTAACATTTCTTATAAATTAACATATATTTGTGTGTGTGCGTGCGTGCGTGCGTGCGTGTGTGTGTGTGCGTGCGCGCGCACGCGCGCGTGTGTGTGTAGTGTAGTGTAGTGTAGTGTAGTGTAGTGTAGTGTAGTGTAGTGTTAGTGTAGTGTAGTGTAGTGTAGTGAAGTGTAGTGTAGTGTAGTGTAGTGTGATGTGTGTCACCGCAGGGATCAGGTGTCACGTCTGGGGAAGTGAGAATGTAGACGATCAGGTACCTGTCTCAAATCTATCCCTCAGGTGATTTGATTTCAGGTGCTCTCTTTTGATTATGGGTCAATCTGCATACACCGACTTTACCCGGGAATGGAGAGAGCTTGCGATTAACTCTTACGGTGATGAAATCGTGATTGTCAAAAGGAAAATATTGTAATCAATATTGATTGTAACTTGGTATCTCCCTATTATCTAATAAATGAAAATGAATTTAAATTATTAACTCTTTTAATTCTTCAACAAAATTACGGTATAAAAATATGAAAATATTGAAAAGGAAATCATAGCGTAATGTCGCTGTGTAGTGTATGACAGTAGTATAATATGGAAATAAGGGCGTCACTTCGCTCTTACTAATGGAAAAATGAAAAGGATGAGCAATAATAATGCTCATATGCAAAGGATTGAATAAAATAAAATATCTCAAAAGAAAAGAAGGCAGGTTACTATGCCTTTCTTTATAATAAGTGGAATGTAACACAAGGTAAGGAGTCGAGCACTTTTATGCTCATACACGGTGATGGAGTTGAAGAATAAAATAGTGATTTAAAACAAATAAATATTGATTCTAATTCGTTATTAATTATTATTCATAATTTCCTATTGCTTTATTCGTTAATTAAATAAAATATACCTCCTGTGACTAAATTGAATGTATCAGGTAGAATATATAATGAATTGGTCAGACGTAGTGTACATAAGGAATTGGTCAGACGAATGAATCTATGTTCATGCTTAACAATACAATAAACGGAAATTACGTAATTTATTAAACTTAAATCTTGTTAGTGATATACTGTAACCATAATTAAAGTTATTAATTCACCATGCACTGCTTTATGGTAAGTCAGCAATCTCTTAATATTGTCACTAGCGTAATTGTCACTAGCGTAAGTCGTACTATTGTCACTAGGGTAAGTCGAACTTTTTACCATGCTCACTTGATTTAAGTACACAAATGTAATAAACTTGTAATGCAAATGTTAAATTAATGGTTACAATCGAATTATCCTTCAAATAATGGTATGATTTGATTTTAATTCACTTAAATATTAAATGCGACTTAATTGTGTAATGAGGCATATATGTTCTTATACCGAACTAAAGCATGAGAAAATGGCGGCTATACACGCCGTGGTATATGACAGGTATGGAAGCGAATGTTCGCCCTTGAATGTTTTCAACGGATAAATCACAGCGAATGAAGTCGCTGTTAATGGTATTCAAAGGGAAAAAGCGAATTAACGCTTTTAATATAATTGAAATAAATGGGTATGCCTCGCACAAATAAATTCAAATAATTAATGCATTCATGTACTATATATTCAATATAGGATGACGCTTCGCTGCGAATTTACGCTGGCGAGCGATTCTGAACGAAAGTTAAAGTTGAAATATGATTATTTGCAACTGTTGTACCACTAACATTATTCTCAATGATTAATACAATAATAATTGAAGGGTATATTTAATGAACAATCAAATTAATCAAAAGTTTATTACTAAAATCAAGTGTAATATAGAAGTTGGTTACAATATGAATATATGTGTTACTTGAAATAATTTTATTCGCAAATGTCATATAAATCTGAACCCTCAGGCAAGTAATTGTTTCTCAAGTAATTATAAATCAGAAATATTAAGTAACTGTAAGTGTAATAATGTATTGAAGCTTTATAAATCTGTCAAAATGTGTAGTATGTATATGGAGTACAAGTATAACGTTCCATAAGAGCAGCGAGTATAAAATAATGAAACAAATCTACTCACAAGCGTTCGCACAGATCTAATCCTCAGGTCAGGAAGCACTTGATGATGTAGCAGCAAAAGAATAAGTCAATCAGACTTCGGTAATAACTCAAACTTCACTGGCTCTACGTTATATTTTACGCTTAGTTAGCGAATTTACGCTAGCTGGCGACTCCAATAATAGTAGTCGTAATAATAATGGTAGTAATCGTAATAGTCCTCGTTCTCTTACTGCTGCACCATGTTATATACTCGAAAATTATGATGCGTGGGGACAGGGTCCCTGTAGCTCGAGAAGGGATTACAATAAGTGGGGACGCTACGGTTAAAGCAAAAACTAAAATAGTAGGGAGGCTCTGCCCACTTAACTCATTGGTTCTTCGTTTTCGAAGCTTCTTATGGTGGGATCGAAAACTTAAGTGGTGGGATTGGTCTCACGGTGCGTCTAGTGGGGACGATGAGCTCAACGGTGAGCTCAACGCTTACAAAAGATAAACGTATTTTGACGCGTAAGTTCAACATAAAGTTCTCAGTACAGAATTATCGCTCATCTGTTATACTTTTTAATCAACCGGAGTTTCTCCGAATCAAATGGCAGCTGCAACTTCCTGCCGATATATCTTACTCGAGATATCTATTCAACCTTTGATTAAGACAGCGGTCTTGGATTATTATTTCAATCAGGTGCTGACAAGTCACCGTCTTTTACAATTAGTCACCATGAAATAATATTCCTTCGTGAATTTAAATCTTTATTCCTTTGTTACTTAACGCTGTGTTCACTGTCTTATTCAAATTAATATTTAAATAATTCTGTAATGCTCACAAATTTAATTCTTAAAATTATAACGCTTGACATATGCATTTTATATGCTCGTAGTCTTATGCATAAATTATTATAAGACCTTGCATACGTCTACTTAATAATATAACGCACTCAGCTGAATAATAATCATTGTAAATTATTGTAAAATCAATTATTGGTATCATGAGCCTTTAATAATGTAATTAGATCATCTAAAATTATTATTTCAAGATACCATTCTAATAAACTTATAAAATCTCACTCAACCAATAATTGTCTTATATTTATAGGGATGCCTATATATATAGATATACACGTGTATGTACTTGCACGTCTATTCTTTGGTTATTATAAAATTATTAATAAAGCAACTATTGGTGTGCCGGGTTTAATACTATAATTAAACCGTATAAAATTATTATTCCAATACAATGTTAGTCATAATTAATTCATAAAATCTTAAATAACCAATAATTGTTTTATGGGTTATATTCACATATATAAGTGTGTTCGTATATGGTGTGGTTAATATACTTAATTATTAACGGATTAAGTGCGTAATAATTATATACGTAAATTAATGCTCAGTAACATAAAATATTCCTTTAAATAAATTCAATAATCCTTACTATGTATGTAATACCATGTGTAATATACTTTTATTCATAATTAATTAACGATTTATTCTTTTCTTAATATTTTTGCGTTAAACAACTTATTTCCTTTTATATTAAATTGTTCACTAATTGCTTTTGACTTTAATTGTTTTTAACTTTGTAACTTCTAAACTATTAATATTTCATTAAAACTTTCTACACTATAAATATTGAAAAATAACGCTGATTTGTTTAACGAATAGTGACTTTGCAATTTTTGCGGTTTCTCAATGATCCCGTGATGCGATAAGGAAAATTTCCTCAAAGGTACCATCAGCCTAGCTAAAAATGATGATTCCCAAAAGTTGTTGGTCACTTCCGTAAAAATGATTATTTTCAAAATCTGAGGTCCCTATTAGTTTCCTCTTATGACCTAGATGCTTCATTATAATTATAACAAATTATTTCCTTACGGTTCAACTTTTAGACCAAAAAAAAGTTGGTGAAATGTTATTGCAATTTCATAACTTTAAATATGTACTTCTTCTTGACTAAGAATGTAGATAAATATTCTATATTCTTTTACTTATAAAATGTTTCTCCTTTTATGTTAATAAAATAATCTTTAATTTGTTATACGATAAATCACTTCAAATGTGGTAATACAATTTACTACACTCACAAAAACTATTTCATTGTATAATAAAATCAATTCCAAAATTTACTCCTTTAATTGTTATTAATGACAACTTATTACCTTATACAACAATCAACACCAAATGTCTCCGTAAATTATAATAACTGTCAAAGCTACACTGTCACTTAATAAAACTCAATTCCGCCGGCATTACTCTTGTCTTAAATAACTAATTGATTTTTCCCGTTTTTATATAATAACCGACCTTATTGGTTTTAACGAAAATTACCTACTTGCATAGGACTTTACTATAGTATAATAAAATCCATTGCAAATCAATTTGTTTCTTTGTTATAAAAAATAATTAAATATTTTATCCTGTCAATAACTCAAATGTATTAAGGCAAATTTGTAATACTTATCAATGGCTATATTAACCATATAATATAACCATATAATAAGATATATTTTTAAACCAATTCTTTCAATTATTACTACTAACATTAATACTTTTTATATAATAAACAATATTAAGTAGCTCAATGGTTTTGCTACACCTACAAAAATCTTCATGGTATTACAATTCAAACGATCTTAAATATTACCAATCTCGTAATATTATAAATATTATAAATTTATCAAATTATTAATGATAAATGTTGCAAAATTATTTTATTTAACTGCTAGAGTATATAAAACTGTTTTTATATATTTTACTGATTTTATGTATGTTTTTGTGTTTTTATGTTTCAGACAAAATATATATATATATATATATACGTGACTAAATTAATTAAATAAATCTATCATAAAGCATAATAACTAAGTTATACATATATATTGTTTTTGTGCTTTTAATATTTTCTTTTCCCTTTATATATGTTAATATTATTACTTCATATATTTTTATATTAAAACTATCAAGCTAAAGCTTTTAACATAATAAATGTGTTGGTTAGGTTGCTAAGTAAATAATATTCTTGGTTAGACTAATAACAGGCTACTGTACGCAAGCCTGTGGTTAATAATAAGTAGTGAAGCAAAAATGGTAATTATCGATGGCGCTCAAAAATAACTATCAGTGGTTATACATTAATAATTAATATTGCAAATAAAAAAAAATAAAAATGGGTGTGAGGTGGACGTCAGGACGTCACAGCGGCAAGGTTTGCTTCAATTTTGATAAGAATTGTCTGACAAGTATTTGTGTTGCTCTGTCTTGGCAGAAAGATTCGAGCAAATTTACGGTAGAATATTTCGTCACATGATGCTGCAAATAACAAGGAAAGATTTGTCCGTAAATTTTGCGCATAGAAAAGAATAAATTTTTGCTACTCATGGTGTAACCCAAATTTTACGTCAATATAACAGCAAACCTTGCTCTGCACGACATAATAGCAAATATATGATAAGAATAGGGCAAATCTTGCCGTACATAGTATGACAGCAAATTTACGGAAAGAATAGGGCAAGGTTTGCTCGGGTACTACGAGACACAAAATATATGCAAATAACAGAGCATACCTTGTCATGGCGTCGCAAATTTCATTATGCTACTAATACGCCCATGCGGGAGTTTTGTCCTATACAGGGTGTTTCCTAAGTAAGTAGACAAACTTAAGGAGGATATTCCTTGGCATGGTTTAAGAAGAAAAGGTCATATAAACATATGTCCTAAACTGCTTTGTTTTCCAAAAAAAGTACATCACTGTTTTCGTTCACTTTTCGGATAGCGTGCTTTTGCAGTACGAGTCAACAGCGATGGGGATGGAGTGGGGATGGTCTCGCGGCGCCGCAAGTGAACACTCGTTTCAGACTGAGCCGCGCGGCCGCCGCGAGACCATTCCCACTCCATCCCCATCGCTGTTGACTCGTACTGCAAAAGCACGCTATCCAGCATCACTGCTATCACGTTATCTTTGACGCAAACTTTATTAGTTCCTATTAAGTTTAGTAATTTTATTAATTATGGTAAATTACACAAACGCCGAAATGGCAGATATGCATTTCGTATACGGTCTTGCTAATGGAAACGCTCGTCAAGCAAGACGTATTTACAATGACAGATACTTTTTTTTGGAAAACAAAGCAGTTTAGGACGTATGTTTATATGACCTTTTCTTCTTAAAATAAGCCAAGGAATATTCTCCTTAAGTTTGTCTACTTACTTAGGAAACACCCTGTATATATAACGGGCAACGGCTATGGTTCTTCCACTGTTTCCGAGTTCTTCTGAATTCAACCGCCGCGCGCCGTAGTGATTGTCACGAGGTTATTGCGAAGGATATATTTCCAGAAGATTCCTGTTAGCTGTTTCTGAATTGAACCACTGCAGTGATTACCACGATTATCAAAGGATATAGAGGTTATATTCCAGAAGAGATTTCTGTAAGACTTTCGAGGCGAGTATGAAACCGTTAAAATATTATGTTTCGCGTAAATGTTTTCGTTGATTGTCTGCGAGGCAACGAAGGCGGATTACTTCTGAAATTAGAAACACTTTGCGTTTTTCACAAGATTCTCGCGAGCAACCGGATAACACTGCTTCTTATATTGATGTTGCTAATTCTTTTCGGGCAGATAAAGTTCGTTTTTCAGACGATATTGCAAACGATATTTCTGATATTACAAATACCGATAATGTCGATAATGGTATATTGTGTAGTACTAATTATGATGACAGTACAGATTCTACTTCCTCATCTCTTTCTGTCATTGAGGATAGATCATTTCAAGATCGTTTAGCCACGTGTTTTGTTAATAATAATTTAACACATGTGCAAATTAATAATATTCTATCTGTTCTTCGAACACACACATGCTTTTCTTCGTTACCAAAAGATGTCAGAACTCTTTTAAAAACTCCACGAACACCTGTTGTCGTATCCAAAATAGATTCAGGAGAATATATTCATTTCCCTCTTGAGGCAGCAATTGTTAAAACACTATTACGTCTTCCATTAGTATCAGTACCACATGATTTAGAAATAGATTTTAATACAGATGGATGTAGTTTAGATAGGCATGGAAATATTCACATCTGGTCAATCCAATGTAGACTTGCAAATGTAAAACATACCAAGGTCTATAATAATTGGAATATATAGTGGTGTTAAGAAGCCACAAGACCCAATTTATTTTTTGAAAAATTTGTTGCCGATGTCAATACTATCATAACCAATGGTGGCATAGTTTATAATGGCCATAAGATAGCAATACGTTTAAGATTTTTATAGCTGATGCACCAGCTCGGAGCTTTTATTCTTAATCATAGAGGCCATACATCTGCAAATCCATGTTCAAAATGCAAAATTTCTGGTGTACGATGTAAAGGCAGATATGTATTTCTGGTATTAATCATCCTCTTCGAATAAATGAAGAATATATCATTGTATAGATGAGGATCATCATAGAGATGGTAAAAGTTCATTATCATTGTTACCTATAAGTATGATTACACAGTTCCTTTTGAGTACATGCATTTGGTATGATACAATAAAAAAAGAATACAAAAATAATTAATTGTTTGAACCGTTTGATCGGCAACGGACACAGGTTATGATGAATACTGTCTGGCGTGCGTCTTATAAGTCCAGAAATAGATTTCGCATTAAGTAAGTAAGGCGCAGGCGGGTCATCATACTCATAAATTGTTGATGTTGTTATGGACGCGATAGCGCCTCCAGAGGCGGTCCATTGTTGGTTAAACCGTCTACGCCTATTTATTTGATTTACTTGCTCATGCAGAGACGTAAAATTATTTCGCAAT
>NC_039516.1:7551433-7611529 GCF_003672135.1 Ooceraea biroi
GAATAAAATGTTTCTCCTTTTATGTTAATAAAATAATCTTTAATTTGTTATACGATAAATCACTTCAAATGTGGTAATACAATTTACTACACTCACAAAAACTATTTCATTGTATAATAAAATCAATTCCAAAATTTACTCCTTTAATTGTTATTAATGACAACTTATTACCTTATACAACAATCAACACCAAATGTCTCCGTAAATTATAATAACTGTCAAAGCTACACTGTCACTTAATAAAACTCAATTCCGCCGGCATTACTCTTGTCTTAAATAACTAATTGATTTTTCCCGTTTTTATATAATAACCGACCTTATTGGTTTTAACGAAAATTACCTACTTGCATAGGACTTTACTATAGTATAATAAAATCCATTGCAAATCAATTTGTTTCTTTGTTATAAAAAATAATTAAATATTTTATCCTGTCAATAACTCAAATGTATTAAGGCAAATTTGTAATACTTATCAATGGCTATATTAACCATATAATATAACCATATAATAAGATATATTTTTAAACCAATTCTTTCAATTATTACTACTAACATTAATACTTTTTATATAATAAACAATATTAAGTAGCTCAATGGTTTTGCTACACCTACAAAAATCTTCATGGTATTACAATTCAAACGATCTTAAATATTACCAATCTCGTAATATTATAAATATTATAAATTTATCAAATTATTAATGATAAATGTTGCAAAATTATTTTATTTAACTGCTAGAGTATATAAAACTGTTTTTATATATTTTACTGATTTTATGTATGTTTTGTGTTTTTATGTTTCAGACAAAATATATATATATATATATATACGTGACTAAATTAATTAAATAAATCTATCATAAAGCATAATAACTAAGTTATACATATATATTGTTTTTGTGCTTTTAATATTTTCTTTTCCCTTTATATATGTTAATATTATTACTTCATATATTTTTATATTAAAACTATCAAGCTAAAGCTTTTAACATAATAAATGTGTTGGTTAGGTTGCTAAGTAAATAATATTCTTGGTTAGACTAATAACAGGCTACTGTACGCAAGCCTGTGGTTAATAATAAGTAGTGAAGCAAAAATGGTAATTATCGATGGCGCTCAAAAATAACTATCAGTGGTTATACATTAATAATTAATATTGCAAATAAAAAAAAATAAAAATGGGTGTGAGGTGGACGTCAGGACGTCACAGCGGCAAGGTTTGCTTCAATTTTGATAAGAATTGTCTGACAAGTATTTGTGTTGCTCTGTCTTGGCAGAAAGATTCGAGCAAATTTACGGTAGAATATTTCGTCACATGATGCTGCAAATAACAAGGAAAGATTTGTCCGTAAATTTTGCGCATAGAAAAGAATAAATTTTTGCTACTCATGGTGTAACCCAAATTTTACGTCAATATAACAGCAAACCTTGCTCTGCACGACATAATAGCAAATATATGATAAGAATAGGGCAAATCTTGCCGTACATAGTATGACAGCAAATTTACGGAAAGAATAGGGCAAGGTTTGCTCGGGTACTACGAGACACAAAATATATGCAAATAACAGAGCATACCTTGTCATGGCGTCGCAAATTTCATTATGCTACTAATACGCCCATGCGGGAGTTTTGTCCTATACAGGGTGTTTCCTAAGTAAGTAGACAAACTTAAGGAGGATATTCCTTGGCATGGTTTAAGAAGAAAAGGTCATATAAACATATGTCCTAAACTGCTTTGTTTTCCAAAAAAAGTACATCACTGTTTTCGTTCACTTTTCGGATAGCGTGCTTTTGCAGTACGAGTCAACAGCGATGGGGATGGAGTGGGGATGGTCTCGCGGCGCCGCAAGTGAACACTCGTTTCAGACTGAGCCGCGCGGCCGCCGCGAGACCATTCCCACTCCATCCCCATCGCTGTTGACTCGTACTGCAAAAGCACGCTATCCAGCATCACTGCTATCACGTTATCTTTGACGCAAACTTTATTAGTTCCTATTAAGTTTAGTAATTTTATTAATTATGGTAAATTACACAAACGCCGAAATGGCAGATATGCATTTCGTATACGGTCTTGCTAATGGAAACGCTCGTCAAGCAAGACGTATTTACAATGACAGATACTTTTTTTTGGAAAACAAAGCAGTTTAGGACGTATGTTTATATGACCTTTTCTTCTTAAAATAAGCCAAGGAATATTCTCCTTAAGTTTGTCTACTTACTTAGGAAACACCCTGTATATATAACGGGCAACGGCTATGGTTCTTCCACTGTTTCCGAGTTCTTCTGAATTCAACCGCCGCGCGCCGTAGTGATTGTCACGAGGTTATTGCGAAGGATATATTTCCAGAAGATTCCTGTTAGCTGTTTCTGAATTGAACCACTGCAGTGATTACCACGATTATCAAAGGATATAGAGGTTATATTCCAGAAGAGATTTCTGTAAGACTTTCGAGGCGAGTATGAAACCGTTAAAATATTATGTTTCGCGTAAATGTTTTCGTTGATTGTCTGCGAGGCAACGAAGGCGGATTACTTCTGAAATTAGAAACACTTTGCGTTTTTCACAAGATTCTCGCGAGCAACCGGATAACACTGCTTCTTATATTGATGTTGCTAATTCTTTTCGGGCAGATAAAGTTCGTTTTTCAGACGATATTGCAAACGATATTTCTGATATTACAAATACCGATAATGTCGATAATGGTATATTGTGTAGTACTAATTATGATGACAGTACAGATTCTACTTCCTCATCTCTTTCTGTCATTGAGGATAGATCATTTCAAGATCGTTTAGCCACGTGTTTTGTTAATAATAATTTAACACATGTGCAAATTAATAATATTCTATCTGTTCTTCGAACACACACATGCTTTTCTTCGTTACCAAAAGATGTCAGAACTCTTTTAAAAACTCCACGAACACCTGTTGTCGTATCCAAAATAGATTCAGGAGAATATATTCATTTCCCTCTTGAGGCAGCAATTGTTAAAACACTATTACGTCTTCCATTAGTATCAGTACCACATGATTTAGAAATAGATTTTAATACAGATGGATGTAGTTTAGATAGGCATGGAAATATTCACATCTGGTCAATCCAATGTAGACTTGCAAATGTAAAACATACAAGGTCTATAATAATTGGAATATATAGTGGTGTTAAGAAGCCACAAGACCCAAATTTATTTTTTGAAAAATTTGTTGCCGATGTCAATACTATCATAACCAATGGTGGCATAGTTTATAATGGCCATAAGATAGCAATACGTTTAAGATGTTTTATAGCTGATGCACCAGCTCGAGCTTTTATTCTTAATCATAGAGGCCATACATCTGCAAATCCATGTTCAAAATGCAAAATTTCTGGTGTACGATGTAAAGGCAGATATGTATTTCCTGGTATTAATCATCCTCTTCGAATAAATGAAGAATATATCAATTGTATAGATGAGGATCATCATAGAGATGGTAAAAGTTCATTATCATTGTTACCTATAAGTATGATTACACAAGTTCCTTTTGAGTACATGCATTTGGTATGTTTGGGAGTTATGAAGAAACTTTTATCTGCATGGGTATGTGGTAAATATACACGTCTCACAAAGTTATCAGGAAGATCTATGTGACGTCCTGACGTCCACCTCACACCCATTTTTATTTTTTTTTATTTGCAATATTAATTATTAATGTATAACCACTGATAGTTATTTTTGAGCGCCATCGATAATTACCATTTTTGCTTCACTACTTATTATTAACCACAGGCTTGCGTACAGTAGCCTGTTATTAGTCTAACCAAGAATATTATTTACTTAGCAACCTAACCAACACATTTATTATGTTAAAAGCTTTAGCTTGATAGTTTTAATATAAAAATATATGAAGTAATAATATTAACATATATAAAGGGAAAAGAAAATATTAAAAGCACAAAAACAATATATATGTATAACTTAGTTATTATGCTTTATGATAGATTTATTTAATTAATTTAGTCACGTATATATATATATATATATATTTTGTCTGAAACATAAAAACACAAAAACATACATAAAATCAGTAAAATATATAAAAACAGTTTTATATACTCTAGCAGTTAAATAAAATAATTTTGCAACATTTATCATTAATAATTTGATAAATTTATAATATTTATAATATTACGAGATTGGTAATATTTAAGATCGTTTGAATTGTAATACCATGAAGATTTTTGTAGGTGTAGCAAAACCATTGAGCTACTTAATATTGTTTATTATATAAAAAGTATTAATGTTAGTAGTAATAATTGAAAGAATTGGTTTAAAAATATATCTTATTATATGGTTATATTATATGGTTAATATAGCCATTGATAAGTATTACAAATTTGCCTTAATACATTTGAGTTATTGACAGGATAAAATATTTAATTATTTTTTATAACAAAGAAACAAATTGATTTGCAATGGATTTTATTATACTATAGTAAAGTCCTATGCAAGTAGGTAATTTTCGTTAAAACCAATAAGGTCGGTTATTATATAAAAACGGGAAAAATCAATTAGTTATTTAAGACAAGAGTAATGCCGGCGGAATTGAGTTTTATTAAGTGACAGTGTAGCTTTGACAGTTATTATAATTTACGGAGACATTTGGTGTTGATTGTTGTATAAGGTAATAAGTTGTCATTAATAACAATTAAAGGAGTAAATTTTGGAATTGATTTTATTATACAATGAAATAGTTTTTGTGAGTGTAGTAAATTGTATTACCACATTTGAAGTGATTTATCGTATAACAAATTAAAGATTATTTTATTAACATAAAAGGAGAAACATTTTATAAGTAAAAGAATATAGAATATTTATCTACATTCTTAGTCAAGAAGAAGTACATATTTAAAGTTATGAAATTGCAATAACATTTCACCAACTTTTTTTGGTCTAAAAGTTGAACCGTAAGGAAATAATTTGTTATAATTATAATGAAGCATCTAGGTCATAAGAGGAAACTAATAGGGACCTCAGATTTTGAAAATAATCATTTTTACGGAAGTGACCAACAACTTTTGGGAATCATCATTTTTAGCTAGGCTGATGGTACCTTTGATGAAATTTTCCTTATCGCATCACGGGATCATTGAGAAACCGCAAAAATTGCAAAGTCACTATTCGTTAAACAAATCAGCGTTATTTTTCAATATTTATAGTGTAGAAAGTTTTAATGAAATATTAATAGTTTAGAAGTTACAAAGTTAAAAACAATTAAAGTCAAAAGCAATTAGTGAACAATTTAATATAAAAGGAAATAAGTTGTTTAACGCAAAAATATTAAGAAAAGAATAAATCGTTAATTAATTATGAATAAAAGTATATTACACATGGTATTACATACATAGTAAGGATTATTGAATTTATTTAAAGGAATATTTTATGTTACTGAGCATTAATTTACGTATATAATTATTACGCACTTAATCCGTTAATAATTAAGTATATTAACCACACCATATACGAACACACTTATATATGTGAGTATAACCCATAAAACAATTATTGGTTATTTAAGATTTTATGAATTAATTATGACTAACATTGTATTGGAATAATAATTTTATACGGTTTAATTATAGTATTAAACCCGGCACACCAATAGTTGCTTTATTAATAATTTTATAATAACCAAAGAATAGACGTGCAAGTACATACACGTGTATATCTATATATATAGGCATCCCTATAAATATAAGACAATTATTGGTTGAGTGAGATTTTATAAGTTTATTAGAATGGTATCTTGAAATAATAATTTTAGATGATCTAATTACATTATTAAAGGCTCATGATACCAATAATTGATTTTACAATAATTTACAATGATTATTATTCAGCTGAGTGCGTTATATTATTAAGTAGACGTATGCAAGGTCTTATAATAATTTATGCATAAGACTACGAGCATATAAAATGCATATGTCAAGCGTTATAATTTTAAGAATTAAATTTGTGAGCATTACAGAATTATTTAAATATTAATTTGAATAAGACAGTGAACACAGCGTTAAGTAACAAAGGAATAAAGATTTAAATTCACGAAGGAATATTATTTCATGGTGACTAATTGTAAAAGACGGTGACTTGTCGGCACCTGATTGAAATAATAATCCAAGACCGCTGTCTTAATCAAAGGTTGAATAGATATCTCGAGTAAGATATATCGGCAGGAAGTTGCAGCTGCCATTTGATTCGGAGAAACTCCGGTTGATTAAAAAGTATAACAGATGAGCGATAATTCTGTACTGAGAACTTTATGTTGAACTTACGCGTCAAAATACGTTTATCTTTTGTAAGCGTTGAGCTCACCGTTGAGCTCATCGTCCCCACTAGACGCACCGTGAGACCAATCCCACCACTTAAGTTTTCGATCCCACCATAAGAAGCTTCGAAAACGAAGAACCAATGAGTTAAGTGGGCAGAGCCTCCCTACTATTTTAGTTTTTGCTTTAACCGTAGCGTCCCCACTTATTGTAATCCCTTCTCGAGCTACAGGGACCCTGTCCCCACGCATCATAATTTTCGAGTATATAACATGGTGCAGCAGAAGAGAACGAGGACTATTACGATTACTACCATTATTATTACGACTACTATTATTGGAGTCGCAGCTAGCGTAAATTCGCTAACTAAGCGTAAAATATAACGTAGAGCCAGTGAAGTTTGAGTTATTACCGAAGTCTGATTGACTTATTCTTTTGCTGCTACATCATCAAGTGCTTCCTGACCTGAGGATTAGATCTGTGCGAACGCTTGTGAGTAGATTTATTTCATTATTTTATACTCGCTGCTCTTATGGAACGTTATACTTGTACTCCATATACATACTACACATTTTGACAGATTTATAAAGCTTCAATACATTATTACACTTACAGTTACTTAATATTTCTGATTTATAATTACTTGGAAACAATTACTGGCCTGAGGGTTCAGATTTATATGACATTTGCGAATAAAATTATTTCAAGTAACACATATATTCATATTGTAACCAACTTCTATATTACACTTGATTTTAGTAATAAACTTTTGATTAATTTGATTGTTCATTAAATATACCCTTCAATTATTATTGTTTAATCATTGAGAATAATGTTAGTGGTACAACAGTTGCAATTAACATATTTAACTTTAACTTTCGTTCAGAATCGCTCGCCAGCGTAAATTCGCAGCGAAGCGTCATCCTATATTGAATATATAGTACATGAATGCATTAATTATTTGAATTTATTTGTGCGAGGCATACCCATTTATTTCAATTATATTAAAAGCGTTAATTCGCTTTTTCCCTTTGAATACCATTAACAGCGACTTCATTCGCTGTGATTTATCCTTTGAAAACATTCGAGGGCGAACATTCGCTTCCATACCTGTCATATACCACGGCGTGTATAGCCGCCATTTTCTCATCCTTTAGCTCGGTATAGAACATATATGCCTCATTACACAATTAAGTTGCATTTAATATTTAAGTGAATTAAAATCAAATCATACCATTATTTGAAGGATAATTCGATTATAAACATTAATTTAACATTTGCATTACAAGTTTATTACATTTGTGTACTTAAATCAAGTGAGCATGGTAAAAAGTTCGACTCACACTAGTGACAATAGTACGACTTACGCT
The DNA here is from genome assembly GCF_003672135.1 of Ooceraea biroi. NCBI lineage: Eukaryota > Metazoa > Arthropoda > Insecta > Hymenoptera > Formicidae > Ooceraea > Ooceraea biroi. The sequence continues at coordinate 7,559,107 of NC_039516.1, forward strand.
AGTGACAATTACGCTAGTGACAATATTAAGGAATTGCTGACTTACCATAAGGCAGTGCACGGTGAATTAATAATTTAATCTTGGTTACAGTATATCACTAACAAGATTTAAGTTTAATAAATTACATAATTTTCGTTTATTGTATTGTTAAGCACGAACATAGATTCATTCGTCTGACCAATTCCTTATGTATACTACGTCTGACCAAATCATTATATATTCTACCTGATACATTCAATTTAGTCACAGGAGGTATATTTTATTTAATTACAAATAAAGCATTACGAAATTATGAATAACAGTTAATAACGAATTAGAATCTATATTAATTTGTTTTAAATCATTATTTTATTCTTCAACTCCATCACCGTGTATGAGCATAAAGTGCTCTTCTTATTTTTACTTTTCTGCTTTTTTTTTTTTTTTTTTTTCTAATCTCTTTTTTCTAAGCACTTGCTTTTCTAATAATATTTTTCTTTATCATTTAATTGTTTCTGCTTGATTTCTATTCGCCATTGCACTATCTCCAGCCTCGATACGTACGGTGTGAATGACATTTAATATTTTTCATTATTATTTTTTTAATCAATTCTATATTTATCCGTTTGTTAATCAATTAACCATAAATCCAATCAACCATAACCATCCAAAATTTTTGTTGACCGTCTGTTTGTCACGTCCGGGAAGTGAGAATGTAGACGATCAGGTACCTGTCCCAAATCTATCCCTCAGGTGATTTGATTTCAGGTGCTCTCTTTTGATTATGGGTCAATCTGCATACACCGACTTTACCCGGGAATGGAGAGAGCTTGCGATTAACTCTTACGGTGATGAAATCGTGATTGTCAAAAGGAAAATATTGTAATCAATATTGATTGTAACTTGATATCTCCTATTATTAATAAATAAAAATGAATTTAAATTATTATCTCTTTTAATTCTTCAACAAAATTATGGTATAAGAATAGGAAAATATTGGAAAAGAAATCGTAGCGTAATGTCGCTGTGTAGTGTATGACAGTGGTATAATATGAAATAAGGGCGTCACTTCGCTCTTACTAATGGAAAAATGAAAAGGATGAGCAATAATAATGCTCATATGCAAAGGATTGATAAAATAAAATATCTCAAAAGAAAAGTAGGCAGGTTACTATGCCTTTCTTTAAGTGGAATGTAACACAAAGTAAGGAGACGAGCACTTTTATGCTCATACACGGTGATGGAGTTGAAGAATAAAATAATGATTTAAAACAAATTAATATAGATTGTAATTCGTTATTAACTGTTATTCATAATTTCGTAATGCTTTATTTGGTAATTAAATAAAATATACCTCCTGTGACTAAATTGAATGTATCAGGTAGAATATATAATGATTTGGTCAGACGTAGTATACATAAGGAATTGGTCAGACGAATGAATCTATGTTCGTGCTTAACAATACAATAAACGAAAATTATGTAATTTATTAAACTTAAATCTTGTTAGTGATATACTGTAACCAAGATTAAAATTATTAATTCACCGTGCACTGCCTTATGGTAAGTCAGCAATTCCTTAATATTGTCACTAGCGTAATTGTCACTAGCGTAATTGTCACTAGCGTAAGTCGTACTATTGTCACTAGTGTGAGTCGAACTTTTTACCATGCTCACTTGATTTAAGTACACAAATGTAATAAACTTGTAATGCAAATGTTAAATTAATGTTTATAATCGAATTATCCTTCAAATAATGGTATGATTTGATTTTAATTCACTTAAATATTAAATGCGACTTAATTGTGTAATGAGGCATATATGTTCGTATACCGAGCTAAAGGATGAGAAAATGGCGGCTATACACGCCGTGGTATATGACAGGTATGGAGGCGAATGTTCGCCCTCGAATGTTTTCAAAGGATAAATCACAGCGAATGATGTCGCTGTTAATGGTATTCAAAGGGAAAAAGCGATTTAACGCTTTTAATATAATTGAAATAAATGGGTATGCCTCGCACAAATAAATTGATATAATTAATGCATTCATGCACTATATATTCAATATAGGATGACGCTTCGCTGCGAATTTACGCTGGCGAGCGATTCTGAACAAAAGTTAAAGTTAAATTATGGTTAATTGCAACTGTTGTACCATTAACATTATTCTCAATGATTAAACAATAATAATTGAAGGGTATATTTAATGAACAATCAAATTAATCAAAAGTTTATTACTAAAATCAAGTGTAATATAGAAGTTGGTTACAATATGAATATATGTGTTACTTGAAATAATTTTATTCGCAAATGTCATATAAATCTGAACCCTCAGGCCAGTAATTGTTTCACAACTAATTATAAATCAAAAATATTAAGTAACTGTAAGTGTAATAGTGTATTGAAGCTTTATAAATCTGTCAAAATGTGTAGTATGTATATGGAGTACAAGTATAACGTTCCATAAGAGCAGCGAGTATAAAATAATTAAATAAATCTACTCACAAGCGTTCGCACAAATCTAACCCTCAGGTCAGGAAGCACTTGATGATGTAGCAGCAAAAGAATAAGTCAATCAGACTTTGGTAATAACTCAAACTTCACTGGCTCTACGTTATATTTTACGCTTAGTTAGCGAATTTACGCTAGCTAGCGACTCCAATAATGTAATTAAAATAAGTTAGTCAAAAGGGTGTCAAAAGTAAGTTAAAAAGTGTCTAAGTCTACAAAAGGTGTATTCTCTGGCTGCTGCATCACGTTATATACTCAAAATTATGATGCGTGGGGACAGGGTCCCTGTAGCTCGAGAAGGGATTACAATAAGTGGGGACGCTACGGTTAAAGCAAAAACTAAAATAGTAGGGAGACTCTGCCCACTTAACTCATTGGTTCTTCGTTTTCGAAGCTTCTTATGGTGGGATCGAAAACTTAAGTGGTGGGATTGGTCTCACGGTGCGTCTAGTGGGGACGATGAGCTCAACGGTGAGCTCAACGCTTACAAAAGATAAACGTATTTTGACGCGTAAGTTCAACATGAAATTCTCAGTACAGAATTATCGCTCATCTGTTATGCTTTTTAATCAACCGGAGTTTCTCCGAATCAAATGGCAGCTGCAACTTCCTGCCGATATGTCTTGCTCGAGATATCTATTCAACCTTTGATTAAGACAGCGGTCTTGGATTATTATTTCAATCAGGTGCCGACAAGTCACCGTCTTTTACAATTAGTCATCATGAAATAATATTCCTTCGTGAATTTAAATCTTTATTCCTTTGTTACTTAACGCTGTGTTCACTGTCTTATTCAAATTAATATTCAAATAATTCTGTAATGCTCACAAATTTAATTCTTAAAATTATAACGCTTGACATATGCATTTTATATGCTCCTAGTCTTATGCATGAATTATTATAAGACCCTGCATACGTCTACTTAATAATATAACGCACTTAGTGAAATAATAATCATTATTAATTATTGTGAAATCAATTATTGGTATCGTGAGCCTTTAATAATGTAATTAAATCATCTAAAATTATTATTTCAATATACCATTCTAATAAACTTATAAAATCTCACTCAACCAATAATTGTCTTATATATATAGGGATACCTATATATATAGATATACACGTGTATGTACTTGCACGTCTATTCTTTGGTTATTATAAAATTAGTAATAAAGCAACTATTGGTGTGCCGGGTTTAATATTATAATTAAACCGTATAAAATTATTATTCCAATACAATATTAGTCTTAATTAATTCATAAAATCTTAAATAACCAATAATTCTTTTATGGGTTATATGCACATATATAAGTGTGTTCGTATATGGTGTTGTTAATATACTTAATTATTAACAGATTAAATGCGTAATAATTATATACTTAAATTAATGCTCAGTAACATAAAATATTCCTTTAAATAAATTCAATAATCCTTACTATGAATGTAATACCATGTGTAATATACTTTTATTCATAATTAATTAACGATTTATTCTTTTCTTAATATTTTTGGGTTAAACACTTATTTCCTTTTATATTAAATTGTTCACTAATTGATTTTGACTTTAATTGTTTTTAACTTTGTAACTTCTAAACTATTAATATTTCATTAAAACTTTCTACACTATAAATATTGAAAAATAACGCTGATTTGTTTAACAAATAGTGACTTTGCAATTTTTGTGGTTTCTCAATGATCCCGTGGTGCGATAAGAAAAATTTCATCACAGGTACCATCAGCCTAGCTAAAAATGATGATTCCCAAAAGTTGTTGGTCACTTCCGTAAAAATGATTATTTTCAAAATCTGAGGTCCCTATTAGTTTTCTCTTATGACCTAGATGCTTCAATATAATTATAACAAATTATTTCCTTACGGTTCAAATTTTAGACCCAAAAAATTTAGTAAAATTTTATTGCAATTTCGTAACTTTAAATACGTACTTCTTTTTGACTAAGATTGTAGACAAATATTCTACATTCTTTTACTTATAAAATGTTTCTCCTTTTATGTTAATAAAATAATCTTTAATTTTTTATACGATAAATCATTTCAAATGTGGTAATACAATTAACTACACTCACAAAAACTATTTCATTGTATAATAAACTTAATTCCAAAATTTACTCCTTTAATTGTTATTAATGAAAACTTATGACCTTGTACAACAATCAACACCAAATGTCTCCGTAAATTATAATAACTATCAAAGCTACACTGTCACTTAATAAAACTCAATTCCGCCGGCATTATTTTTACTCTTGTCTTAAATAACTAATTGATTTTTCCTGTTTTTATATAATAACCGACCTTATTGGTTTTAACGAAAAGTACCTACTTGCAAAGGACTTTACTATAGTATATTAAAATCCATTTTAAATCCATTTGTTTCTTTGTTATAAAAAATAATTAAATATTTTATCCTGTCAATAACCCAAATGTATTAAGCCAAATTTGTAATACTTATCAATGGCTATATAACCAATATAATAAGATATATTTCCAAACCAATTCTTTCAATTATTACAACTCACATTAATACTTTTTATATAATAAACAATATTAAGTAGCTCAATGGTTTTGCTACACCTACAAAAACCTTCATGGTATTACAATTCAAACAATTTTAAATATTACCAATCTCGTAATATTATATTTTAAATATATCAAATTATTAATGATAAATGTTTCAAAATTATTTTATTTAACTGCTTGAACATATAAAACTGTTTTTATATATTTTACTGATGTTATGTATGTTTTTGTGTTTTTACGTTTTAGATAATATATATATATATATACGTGACTATATTAATTAAATAAATCTATCATAAAGCATAATAACTAAGTTATACATTTATATTGTTTTTGTGCTTTTAATATTTTCCTTTCCCTTTATATATGTTAATATTATTACTTCATATATTTTTATATTATCATAATAAATGTGTCGGTTAGGTTGCTAAGTAAATAATATTCTTGGTTAGGTCAATAACAGACTACTGTACGTAAGCCTGTGGTTAATAATAAGTAGTGAAGCAAAAATGGTAAGTATCAATGGCGCTCAAAAATAACTATCAGTGGTTATACATTAATAATTAATATTGCAAATAAAAAAAAATTAAAAATGGGTGTGAGGTGGACGCCAGGACGTCACAGTATAATAAAATCCATTTCAAATCCATTTGTTTCTTTGTTATAAAAAATAATTAAATATTTTATCCTGTCAATAACCCAAATGTATTAAGCCAAATTTGTAATACTTATCAATGGCTATATAACCATATAATAAGATATATTTTTAAACCAATTCTTTCAATTATTACAACTCACAGTAATACTTTTTATATAATAAACAATATTAAGTAGCTCAATGGTTTTGCTACACCTACAAAAACCTTCATGGTATTACAATTCAAACGATCGTAAATATTACCAATCTCGTAATATTATAGTATAAATCTATCAAATTATTAATGATAAATGTTTCAAAGTTATTTTATTTAACTGCTAGAACATATAAAACTGTTTTTATATATTTTACTGATTTTATGTATGTTTTTGTGCTTTTATGTTTCAGAAAATATATATATATATATATACGTGACTAAATTAATTAAATAAATCTATCATAAAGCATATAACTAAGTTATACATATATATTGTTTTTGTGCTTTTAATATTTTCTTTTCCTTTTATATATGTTAATATTATTACTTCATAAATTTTTATATTAAAACTAGTATCAAGCTAAAGCTTTTAACATAATAAATGTGTCGGTTAGGTTGCTAAGTAAATAATATTCTTGGTTAGGTTAATAACAGACTACTCTACGTAAGCCTGTGGTTAATAATAAGTAGTGAAGCAAAAATGGTAAGTATCAATGGCGCTCAAAAATAACTATCAGCGGTTATACATTAATAATTAATATTGCAAATAAAAAAAATTAAAAAATGGGTGTGAGGTGGATGTCAGGACGTCACAGTACTTAAGATGGTCTTAAATAAGAATCAACAATAAATATCGGCTAAAGAGTAATAATAAAAAGTAATAGATTTTCTGGTTTGCATAAATACCTAACTAAAGTAATAGATTTTCTGGTTTGCATAAATACCCATTGTAGTTGGCGCAATTTGTTAATATCATTAGTTTTGTGGAGTTCTTTTTTGAAAGAACTTCGGGTTTGTAAGATATCATTAGTTTTGTAGAGTTCTTTTGTGAAAGAACTTCGAGTTTGAAAAATATCAGTTTTGTAGAGTTCTTTTTTGAAAGAATTTCGGGTTTGAAAGAACTTCGGGCGCTTATACTTGACGCTTTTTTTATACCTTTTTTAAAAAAGGTAATTTTGGTGTGATTTCACACATTTTGTAGTGTGAAGTATGTTATTCTTTTCTTTTTATTAACGGCATTAATAACATTTATTATCAGCAAAATGATTTGTTAATATCAGTAGTTTGTAGAGTTTTTTTTGAAAGAATTTCGGGTTTGAAAAAATTACAGAATACACAGCCAATCTTGCCGTTAGACAATTATACTGTTTCAACATCATCTTATAAAATCATCTTACTTCTAACAAAGCGAGTTTCTTTCTAACAAAACGATTTTCTTCGTAAATATCTTCGTAAATAAACTACACAATTAAAACACATATTAACAATAATATCGTAAATATCTTCGTAAATAAACTACACAATTACAACACATATTAACAATAATATATATCTCTGCCTACATGTAACTGTCATAACGAAAAGGAAGCGAAGGAAACTCGGTGAAGGATGATGCGAAACATCGGAACGAATATACACGAATGTAATGATTGTAATTGTAATGATAACTTCACATCACTCTTCCGGCATCAATCTCACCATCGTAAAGGAACTCATGCGTGACTCTTTATCTCTAAATGTTTCTTGGCATCCATCCAACTTTCACATCACTCTTCGGCTCTCATCCTCATCATCGATAAAAGGACAGAAGTGCAATAAACTAATAGAACACACATGCAATAAACATTTAGCAATACCATGAAGAACAAAGATATAAAATTTATAAAAGTAATCATCAATAGAAGAACAGAAATGCAATAAACTATTAGCAGGTTGCGAACAGTTACCATGAAGAACATAGATAGAACATTTATAAAATTAATTATCAATTAAAGAACAGAAATGCAATAAATAAAATTAATCATTGATAAAGGACAGAAATGCAATTATTAGCAGGTTGTGAACAGTCTGGTAACACTGGCATGAAGAACGTAGATATAAAATTATTGACAGCTAATCAACATAACCAAATAGTACTTACAAGCCGCACATGTCTTCCTTGGCTGCCTTCGGATTCTCCGCCCGGTCTCACATCTTCCTTGACATGTGTTCTTTATAGCTGCAGTGCTGGACTATTGCACTTGAACTCACTCAAACTACTTCTTGCACTTCATCACGTCGTAAACACTAATATTCACACATGGCGCGAGACATTATCGTGCCTCTTGATTGGCCAAGTCTCTAGTCAATGAAGAACGTTCTGTAGCACATTTCTTCTCCCCTTCCGCTTTACCCCTTGCCCACACTTGACGATGACGGAGAAAACGGAGTATCTTAATCGTAAAATCGTCATTTCCAACTTTGCATTGCAATATCTCCGCTCTTAGGGCACGTAGAAGAAAAATAAAAACACTTTTATTACATAATTCGACTCCAAGCTAACCATTGAGCCTACTCTGAACTTGATTCGTTCAGCGGTTATTGAGATCTAATAATCTGAGTGTCTGCGAAAGCGTCGCTTCGCGTAACAGTACACGGTCGGTCTCGCTGCGCATATACTTGGCGCGAGACACTGCCGTGTCTCTTGATTAAGTATAACAATATATAAAATCGGTATTTCTAACATTTTATTGCACTTGCATAAAATATACTAAAATTTACATTAATTTTTTATTTTATGTTTGCAGAATGATAGACACTGATGATGATATCATATTACGAGGAGATTGCTCGGTGGCAACACCGCCGCCGCCGCCACCACCGCCACCACCGCTGGTTCCGCTGCTGCAGGCTTTCAAGCCGTTTGCACCGCCGCCGCCGTGTTCTACGCCACTACCACCGCCGCCGTCACCGCCTTCCACGCCAGTGCCACAGCCGCCGCTACCGTCTTGCTCGCCGGTGCTTCCGCCGCTGCCGTCTTCCACGCCGGTGTCACCGCCACCGCCGCTGTCTTGCCCGCCGGTGCCGTCTTGCTCGCCGGTGCCACCGCCGCCGCCGCCGCCGCCGCCGCCGCCGCCGCCGCCGTCGATGTCCGCGAGCCAGCCTACCTGTGGAGCATCCCTGACGGGCGCTACATCAACGGCATCCACAGTACAGACGCGACGTAACTAATCACTTATATTGTTAAAAAACAAAAAGTCGCTCAGTATACTAACCTACTATATATAATATATAATATACTAAATTCTTGTCTTATACACATTAACAGCTCCACGATAGAAACGTGCTGACCGCGGAAGGAAGCGCGGCCTTGGCATCGGCCAAGGTCGCGGAGGACGAGGACAAGGACGAGGTCGCGAAGGACGAGGACGAGGACGAGGACGAGGACAAGGAAAATCGCAGTACATTACGATTCCCATAAATTTTAACTAAACCATGTACTTACCACATATTTAATATAATAAACAGAAGTAACATACAAAAATAATGCGCTATATAATTACATTCCTCTCTGCATCCATCCAACCGTTACGTCACACAATCTTCCACCATCATCCTCACCATACATAAAAGAACATAGAAAGCAATAAAATATGATGACATTTTGAAATGTTACGATGAAGAATGCATATGTACAATTATTTTACGTTTGAACAACGATGCACGTTACCTTCAGTAAGTGTAACATTTGCTATATGTCATATGTAAGCCGAAACGAGTAAAAATTATTAACGTGCACACCAGCTGGAGTAAAACGTATCCACAGATTGATTAATAAAGTGACTCATGCGTGCTTTATACAGGGTGTTTCCTAAGTAAGTAGACAAACTTAAGGAGGATATTCCTTGGCTTATTTTAAGAAGAAGAGGTCATATAAACATATGTCCTAAACTGCTTTGTTTTCCAAAAAAAGTACATTACTGTTTTCGTTCACTTTTCGGATAGCGTGCTTTAAATCCAGTAGATTTTTTTCTATGGGGACAGCTTAAATCTTTAGTTTACGCTACACCTATTCAAAATGAAGAAGATCTCAGAAATCGCATAATAGATGGATGTGAAAGAATACGTAACACTCCAGGTATTTTTGAGCGTGTACGTCAATCAATGGAAAGGAGAGTTGAGGCGTGTATCATGGCTGCAGGTGGACATTTTCAGCAGTTACTGTGATGTTATTATTTTTCTTTTTAGTTACTATTTTCTTTTTCGTTATAATTTTTCTTTTTGGTTACTATTGTTTTTCATTTGTTTCATTTGCAATAACACAAACTGTTCTATAATAAACGAAAAGTGAACGAAAACAGTGATGTACTTTTTTTTGGAAAACAAAGCAGTTTAGGACATATGTTTATATGACCTTTTCTTCTTAAAATAAGCCAAGGAATATCCTCCTTAAGTTTGTCTACTTACTTAGGAAACACCCTGTATAAGTACATTCCTCTCTGCATCCATCGAACTGTTACGTCACACAATCTTCCACCATCATCCCACCTTACATAAAAGAAAAGAAATGCAATAAATATGATGACATTGTGAAATGTTACGATGAAGAACGAATATGTACACTTATTTTACGTACCTCCAGTAAGTATAAAATTGTTACGTCTTATATGTAGGTCGAAACAAACACCAATTAGTAACGTGCTCACCAGCACCAGTAAAACGTATCCACAGATTATGAGTAATGAAGTGACTCATGCATGTCTTATAATTACATTCCTCTCTGCATCCATTCAACTTTAACATCATGCAATCTTCCGCCACCATTCTATCGTAAAAAGAACAGAAATCAATAAAATAGCGTGCAAAATGTTACGATGAAGAATGTAGGTATAAAATTATTTTACACATTGCGTGTAAGCAGGTAAAAGATTATTATATTGTAAAAATTCTAAACTTACTAAACCAACTTTTTCATTATTTTCTTCTCTTTTCTCCTTTTATTTCTGATGTTCTTTTTCGGTAATAAGAAACTAACCAACGAAAATAATAATCACTATTGATAGGTTATCAACATAACTAAAAAATAGTAACAACACTCGCGACACTTACGCCAGAAAGGAGGCTTGAAGTGTATTCAGTAAAATTATTGACTTGCTGTCGATATTTGTTTATATCACAATAGTTGACATAATTCAAGTTGGAGCTGCTGCGACTTTCACACATGGCGCGAGACATTATCTTGCCTCTTGATTGGCCAAAGTCTCTATCCAATGAAGGACGTTCTGTAGCACATTTCTTCTCCCCTTCCGCTTTACCCCTTGCCCACACTTGACGATGATGATGGAAAAAACGGAGTTTCTTAATCGTAAAATCGTCACATTCGAACTTTGAATCGCAATATCTCCGTTTGTAGGACACGTAGAAGAAAAATTAAAACACTTTTCTTATGCAAATCGAACCCAAGCTATCCATTGAGCCTACTCTGAACTTGATCCGTTCAGCGGTTATTGAGATCTAATAATCTGAGTGTCTGCGAAAGCGTCGCTTTGCGTAACAGTACACGGTCGGTCTCGCTGCGCATATACTTGGCGCGAGACACTACCGTGTCTCTTGATGCGCACTTTCTCGGACACTGCTGACGCCAAATCACGTTACTCGTTGCCAAAAGCAAGGTAGCTCCGTTGAAAAAACAAACCATTCCTCGATTGGAACTGTCAGCCGCCGTATTACTCGCTAAATTAGTGAGCCATACTCGCAGCGTTCTTGGCCATACCAACGTGCCGGTTCATCTCTGGGTGGATTCAAGCGTTTGCTTAGCGTGGATCCGCGGGCAACCATCGCAGTGGGCGGAATTCATTGCGCACCGAGTAGCGCTAATTCAAGATTTGGTTCCAGACGCGCGTTGGCATCACGTCGCTGGCACGCAAAATCCAACCGACTGTGCCTCGCGGGGTCTTTTTCCGTCTCAGCTTCGTGATCACGTATTATGGTGACAGGGTCCGTCGTGGTTATCGCAGACGTCGATATCGTGGCCGTCGGACGTTCCGCCAATTGACAGCTCGAGCAATCTCGAACGCAAACGATCTCGTAACATTCTAAAGACTACGATCGACGCCTCCGCGGATTGCCGGGATCTTATCCACCGATATTCGCGTCTCAGTCGTCTTCTTCGCGTGGATTCAGCGTAGCTTGAAATTGTTCAAACGGACTGATCACTTAAAATTCTCATTAGCGTTAACACCCGCTGAAATTTCGGATGTCACATTGTTTTGGATCAAGGCAACTCAGAAAGCATTTTTCCAATCGAAAATCTGCTCTCTCGTACTCTTCCGCTTTCTCGTTCTTATCTAATGAGCAAACTTGCTCCGTTCCTTGATAAGGACGGACTGCTCCGTGTAGGGGGACGTCTCAAGAACTTGCTGCTGGATCGAGATGCAAGAAATCCGATCCTTCTGCCTCGAGACAGTCCGCTCTCGCTCCTGATCATCGATGACGTGCATCACCGCACTCTTCACGGTGGTGTTCAGGTCATGCTCGCGAAGCTCCGCCAGCAATACTGGATTCTCGGAGACCGAGCTCCAATAGCGTCGTTCGTGAGAATATGTGTGCGATGCGCTCGTTATCGAGCGGTCGCAGCGCAGCAAATGATGGGCAATCTTCCTCCATCTTGTGTTATTCCGTCGCGCCCATTTCTTCACTCAGTTGTAAACTACGCCGGTCCTTTTCTATTACGAACTTGGCGTGGACGTTCCGCACGCAATTATAAAGGATATCTGGTTGTTTTTGTTTGCTTTTTGTCCTCAGCCGTGCACCTGGAACTCGCCACGGACTATACTGCGCAAGGGTTCATCGCGGCATACAAACTTTACTGGACGTCGAGGCATCTGTGCAACTATTACAAGTGACTGCGGAACCAACTTTGTGGGCGCTGATGCAGAGCTTCGTCGCTTGTTCCATTCCGCGTCCAAGGAGAGTGCAGAAATCGCGAATTTATTGGCTGCGGATGGCACGGAATGGAAGTTTTACTCTCCTGCCGCTCCACACTTCGGCGGCAAATGGGAAGCAGCCGTCAAATCGGCAAAATTTCATTTGAGACGGGTTATCGGTGACACGATCCTCACCTACGAGGAATTCGCTACGTTGATCAGTCAGATTGAATTTGTTTTAAATTCCAGGCCTCTCTGTGCTATTACTGAGGATCCGGACGATCTCGAAACGTTGACGCCAGCTCATTTTTTAATCGGAGGTCCTATGACGTTAATTCCGGAGCCGCCGTTGCAGGATGTGCCGACTTCGCGCCTTTCTCGCTGGCAGTTGCTCCGGCAGATGATAGATCGATTCTGGCGCCGATGGTCCACAGAATACCTCCAGCGGTTACAGGCTCGAAACAAGTGGCAACATCCAGAGCGTCAACTTACGAAAGGATCTCTCGTTCTTATACAAGACGAGCGATTCCCACCTTCCAAATGGCCTCTGGCTCGCGTCATCGACACGCATCCCGGTACAGACGGTCTAATTCGCGTTGTTACGATGCGCACTACCGTAGCGACTTATAAACGACCGGTACATAAACTGTGTCCGTTGCCGATCAACGGTTCAAACAATTAATTTTTTTGTATTCTTTTTTTATTGTATTTTTATAATTTTTTTTTATGTGGATTGTATTTCGAATAGAATAGCCAAAAGGTTAAAATGTAAAAGCTGACATGTTCGTTTATTAATTCGTATCACAAAGTAAAGTTTAACAATCGATATATCGCGACTTGTTACTTGGATTCTTCTCGACGATCTTGTTATTTCATGAGAGAACGGACAAAGACTGACTAAATTACTTCGATTCCCGAATTTCACAGGGACAACATGTTTGTCTCATGATTTCCTTTATTTTGCTTGGATTTCGGAGATCCATGTTGGTTGAGAACGTTTAAATCTAGACAGTTTATTTACAATTACTTTTCTTCAACGAGCTATATTCGTTCAGCGGCGTAACCGCCCCTGAGGCGGGCGGTAATGTTCAAACTTTAATCGGAATTACGGTAATCAGGTTGCATAGGTTTATCCTCTTCCGCTTCCTTTCTTCTAAGTCGGTCTCTGGTGGATCGAGTAGCTGGAGCTCGATACGGAGGGAAGGTTGAGGTCGAGGATTGAACTTTATTCTGTATTATTTCGTCTTTATTTGCGTTCCGATAAATTCAATATATCGAATCATATTCGCGGAATTTGCTATTTTTCTGCTTCTCGGCAAGGCGATATTTTCTCTATATTCGATCGATAGCCGCGCCGATACAAACATCGATACACCGCACCTCACGCGTCCCGCCTCACCAAACTCGCGATATCGTCAGCTGATCAACATAACAGCAAATTCAGTCAGCTGTTCGCTTTCGATCACGACACTCGCCGAATTGTTCGCCGGTCTAATCCGCAACATTCTTTGTTCTCGTTCGAAGTCGTTTACTGTACTTAATCTAATAAACCATCACAGTCATCTATAGAATCGAGTTCGTATCATTTACAATTGCCAATTCTTATCAAGCAAATTGCATAGTCTATATTCGCATTAACAACACGTAGTAGTAATACTATATTATTACTTTGATGTTATACATAATTACCTTTTTTTGAAAAAAGGGGAAAAAGGCGTCAAGTACACGCGCCAGTCGCAACCAACCAACTAAAACATTAAAACTTAATCTATTAAACAAATGTATATACATATATAAAATTAACCAAGTAAAAATTAACTTATTAAAAAAATGTCGTATATAAACCTATAAAAAATATGATATCGGAAAATGGCGCCAAGTAAAACTTTATCAGTCATAACTAACCAAATAAAAATTAATCTCTTAAAAATGTCATATCAAGTGACGCGGTAGCGTCGCGACGCCAAGTACATAATCAAAAATAAGATTTCGAACAATGAGAGTCACTGTATAATATCGAGTGTTACCAATTTCATTGCATAAACGTCGCGCGCTACCAAGTAGCTTATCTGGAATTCATGACATTTGACAGATCATATCAACTTATGATTAAAATAGCTCAGGAATTAAAGCCGTAATCAAAAATCTAACGGCACTTGTATAATAAAATGTGATGCGAGCTTTCGATCGCGATCAATGCGAATAAGATTGGTACAGTCGATCCTGAGATATTATAATCGTACGTTAGAATCGTGACGTTCCGTTTTCCGTTTCCATATTCTGGTTCAGACTCACGTACGTATGTTCGCACATACACATGCAAAGCGATTTTGTCCCTCAAGCTGTTGTTCACACATGCATGATTTAATTTCTTATGAATTAAAAATGATTTTAATAATACATGGGAAATGTTTTATTTTACGATAAAGATATAAATCTCAAATACTATAAAAAATACATAAATTGCAAGTAATTGCAAGCAACATCATCGACGACGACGACGATGACGTTGCACCACATCGACGACGACGACAACGACGACGATGACGTAGCACCACGTCAACGACGACGACAACGACGACGATGACGTAGCACCACGTCAACGACGACGACAACGACGACGATGACGTTGCACCATGTCGATGACGACGACGACGACGACGACGATAACGTTGATGTGGTGCAACGTCGTCGTCGTTGTTGTCGCCGTCATCGACGTGGTGCAACTCATCGTTGTCGTCGTTGACGTGGTGCAACGTCGTCGTTGTCGACGTGGTGCAACGTCGTCATCGTCATCGACGTGGTGCAACGTCATATTAGTTAGTGAGAAAGGGATTGACTGCACCAATACCATGAATTTCATTGCATAACGTCGAGCGTTACCACATTTATTGCATAAAATTATAAAACTCGAAAAAATGATTTATGTGAAAGTAAAGTTATATTGTTAAAGTTATAATAAAAAATATTGTAAATCACATAGAGAAATTTTGTTAGCAAAACAGAAAAAAGTATAAAATATATAAAAATAATTTACATTATATCAAAATCAAAAGATTATTCTTAATAAAATTTATTACAAATTGCATCGGAACGATGTACGTGTTAGCATGCAAAATAATTGATAATAAAACATATAAAAAGAAATTATGTAATACTAATTATATGTTTAAAAGAATGTAAAACTAAAATATAGTCACATTTTAAAAATTTACAAAAAAGAGTGAGATCCCTAAAAACCTTTTTAAAAAAAGAAAAAATATATACGCCAAGTACATAAAAACTTCCAACTTGTCAAAACTCAAAACTAAATATGAAATCAATAATTAACTAGCCAAGTATCTAGAAGCAGTTTGAGTATTTTACTCAAACGTTTTCCATGCATACTCTATTATCGCATTACGACATTGAAGTACTTGGCGTGCCCGAATCGCAGTGGTCATGTATTCTTGTAAATTTGTACAATATCTTGATTTGTATTGTATCTTGTATCTTCATGATTTTCAATAATGACTCGCAAATGATTTTGTGTCTCTTATAGGTAGGACAGGACGTTTTAATGTGATTCGGGCACGCCAAGTACTTCAATGTCGTCATGCGATAAGAGAGTATGCATGGAAAACGTTTGGGTAAAATACTCAAACTGCTTCTAGATACTTGGCTAGTTAATTATTGATTTCATATTTAGTTTTGAGTTTTGACAAGTTGGGAGTTTTTATGTACTTGGCGTATACATTTTTTCTTTTTTTAAAAAGGTTTTTTAGGGATATATATATATAAATATATATATATGTAGGGCTACCATATGTATATCGAGCATATATCGAGTATAAGTAAGTCGGCGAAGCACCAGAGAGCGATGCGTCATGACGTGAGCCGCGAACGCATAGCGTCGCAGTGAGTAATTGTAAGATGAGACTGCGAGTGAAGGAGTGAGAGAGAGAGAGAGAGAGAGAGAGAGTGAATTCCAAAAAGCGTTTTATCTAATCGAGCGATGCGGTTGTTATAAGACGACAAAGAAAGAGTTGCAGAGCCGAACGGCAGAATCGATGAGTGAAGAGTCTAGCGAGAGACCCCGTGAGAGTAAGACCGTACGAGAACGGAGAATCTGTTGCGTGTGGTGTGACGAGTCTTTATCTTGTACTGGCATATATATCATTTTTATATTTTATATTTCATGTCTACAAACGTATATTACAAAAAATATATACTGACATACACTTATATAATTTTGTGCATGGAATACCACAAAAGTTGGGGGCCCGTCCGGGATCAAACGAAGTCAAACGCCCGGAATAGAACGAAATCGTCCGGGATTGTCAGTGAGTCAAGATAAAGACAGGGAGCTAGGACTGAGTGTCCTGCGACAGCGACGATTGTGTGATCAGGACTGAGTGTCCTGCAACAGCGAGAATCGTGCAGCCAGGACTGAGTGTCCAAAATTGAGCGTTCGGATTAGTGAGTCCTGTGGGAAAGTGCGAGTTTTGAGTGAATTCGTAAAAGGTGATTAAACTCTTTGTTTAAATATTGCAAATAAAAATATGATAGAAAAAAATATTTTAGAGTAATGTTAAAAGACTTATTCATAGAATGTGTTTACAATGGCATCAAAAAGTTAAGAAAAATCCGTTACGACTGTATACAATTAACATTAAATTATTATATACCTGAAAGTATCAGCTGATAAAATAGGACACTGCGTCAAATAAGGTACGCCATCATAATATTGATATCCATTTTGAAAAACTCCATGCCAATGTATACTTGCCTCAAGACCTTCAGCATCATTTTGTACATCTATTATAAGATAGTCGCCTCTGCAGACCTGGAAAAATACTAATTGTTTATAATAATAGATCAACAACATTCCCAGTGAAAACATCTCACAAGGAGATAACGCGAACTATAAAATTGATTTCCAAATGAAACGTAGCTCATTTGATATAAAATTGATTAAAAAAATATAAATCTTCTACTTATGTCCGCCACAGTTTCGTGTGCCTAACTTTGTTTTACAATTTCTCATAAACAGAAGTCCATTTACACAAACGTTTAGGGTTTTCATTTTCTACATACAATCTATCAAACGAGCTACATCTCATTTGGAAATCGATTTTACAATTCGCGTCATCTCCTTGTCAAAGTGATGTCGAAACTGTCGTCATGTGTTGTTCGCGATTCGAAAATTATTCCTCTATTTTTCCTCTATTATTTTAAATTTACTAAATTTCTTATTTTTCTTGATTATTTCATCTTGTTTTCTTATGTTATTTACCTCGCGCTCAACAACAGCTGGTTCTCACATGCGATCGAGAAAGACAGAGATATAAAAAACGCGAGTATTCTCTACAAAATAACGCTAAAAAACAGCTAGTTTTCAGTCGAAAAATAGTCAAACTGCTATCGATCAGCACGTCGAGGATCACTTTGTTAGTTCAGTTCAACCCAGTCAGGTGGTCTTGACACACATGTTCAGCTAGTCCGATTTCAAGACGCGATAAATTTTTACTCCGATTCTTTGCGCGTTCTCAAGACATCCAAAGCCGGTTAGATCTCACTCGCTCAGGTTGGATATTCTTGTTGCTCGCTCCGGGAGTGCAGGTTATTGTTCTTGTTGAAAATCACGTCATGTAATCTTCCCGCGAGTGCAATGACATTTCAACCTACGCGTAGGCTCATTGCTTCGCTCGATTGCGTTCGCCTGCCCTGACGAATAATTCTCAAAATTCTAGCGACACTGCGATTCTCGTGTCAGAAAAGTTCTGTAGTAAATCACTGCATTGCTCTCATTGCTATACAGGGTGATTCAGAACAATCTTATCTCCTTACAATGTCGTATTCTTGATTAAAGTCTGAGACGATTTTTCCTTTACCAAAATTTTCTCCAAAGCTTAGTTTTTGAATTATAAGAAGAAGATATTTAACGAATAACGGGCTGAGTACGAGAGGCAGACAGGGGTGGTGCGCGACTCACCGCAGCGCTTACGCGGGGCGTTCAGCTGACCACTACACAGTGTTTTCAGAAGCGTGCTTTTGCAGCGCGCAGCAGCGGTGGGGAAAGTAGAGTGAGGATGGTCTCGCGGCGACCGCGCGACGCACACAAGCGAAGCCTTGTATCCGTGAACGCCTCATAGACACGAGGCTTCGCTTGTGTGCGTCGCACGGCCGTCGCGAGACTATCCCCACTCTACTTTTCCCACCGCTGCCGCTCGCTGCAAAAGCACGCTTCTGAAAACACTGCCACTACATCCACGATACATGCATGCAATATTATACATTCTCTCTCCCTCCCTCCCCCTTCCCTCCATCCCCCTCCCCTACCACCCTTCTCTTCCTTCCCCCTCCCCTGTCTTCCCTCCCTCCCCTCCCCTCCCCCCTCCGCGAACCGTCAATTCGAGTCTGTCAAGTAATAGGCAGTTAAGTGATATGAGTTAAGTGATATGAGTCAAATACGTTGTTCAATTGCTGTAAATCAGTTCAAATACATTGTTATATCCTGGTTAACGAGTCTTCTGGTCCTAAAGTAAATCCGGAGTATCCATCCCGCCAACCGTACTCTTTCTCACCGGCTTATCCCTGAAGAGTCCTGTCTCGATCGCTCAGTAAAACCATCCTTAAAGAATTCCTGATCTTATACATTTCTGCAAATGTAGTGTAAGATATTGAAATATTTGTTTTTATATAGACGTTTGTATTAATACTGCCTGTATCAAACTGCACTGAGATTGAAATTACATTACGATTCGTTTATAATTAGAACAAAGTGAAATAAACTGATATTTTGTCTTTTCCTAATTGGTTGAATCATTAAAAAATTATTCTTATTGCATAGGTTGATACAAATTTTAAGTTAATATTTCATTTGCTGTATACGACAACTTTGCCGGGTGTGTTGATTGTTTATTAAATAGAGAATTTCCTGGATGACCGCGCAGAGGCAGTTTTAGAGATCCGACAATCAATTGGCACCATAGCCATAATAAGGGTAGATCGAGTGTAAAGTTCGAAACCTGAAAATCTGGTAGAAAGAGACGGAAAGTATTATAGTTGCCATGTATCTTTCTCTTTCTTTTTCTTTCCACTCTTTCTTTTGGTAGAGAGAGAGAGAGAGAGAGAGAGAGAGAGAGAGAGAGAGGGCGAGAGGGCGAGAGAGAAAGAGAGAGAGAGGGGCGAGAGAGAGAGAGAGCGAGAGGGCGAGAGGGCGAAAGGGCAAGAGGGCGAGAGGGCGAGAGAGAGAGAGAGAGAGAGAGAGAGGGCGAGAGGGCGAGAGAGCGAGAGAAAGAGAGGGCGAGAGAGAGGGAGAGAGCGAGAGAAAGAGAGATTTGATTGATTGTGTCTATATTTAGCATCTGCTACTTTTGCATAAATCACAATACACATGCATAATATGTATCACATGCAAATTCCATTACACAATTCATGTTATAAACAATTCTTATCATAAATAAAAAGAAAATAAATACAATAAATAAATACCTAAATCTTCAGAAATAAAATAAACTATAGTTACAATACCATTTCCTTCTTTTATCTAATCCTATCCTATTTTTTCTTTATATGTTTCGCTAGTTTCATCTTAAACTCTTTCATTTTCGATATTGTTTGTATTTCTATTGGGATCTTGTTAAACAATTGGAATCCATTATATATTAAATTCTTATGCGCTGTTCATGTTCTTGTTCTTTCTATTGCTAATTCCATATTGTTCCTAGTGTTATATACATGTTTCTCATTTATTCTCCTTATTTCAGCAGATAAATATTTTGGCACCATGTTATTTTTCATCTTATATACCATTATACATACATTATATTCCATCCTTTGTCTTACACTCATAAAACACAATGCCTCCAACATGTCTTTAATCGCTGTATACCTATTTACATCTAGTATTATACGCATTGCACGATTTTGTGTTTTCTGTAACATTTCCATTAATCCTTGATTGAAATTTAACATTATGCTACTACAATATTCATAGTGTGGCGCAATTATAGTTTTATATATTTAGAGAGAGAGAGAGAGAGGGCGAGAGGGCAAGGAGCGAGAGAGCGAGAGGGCGAGAGAGCGAGAGGGCGAGAGGGCGAGAGAGAGAGAGAGAGAGGGCGAGAGGGCGAGAGGGCAAGAGAGAGAGCGAGAGGGCGAGAGAGAGATACACGGCGTGTGTTTTCTATCCTTTTTGTATTTTACATAAGTGGTCTTACAAACAATATTATCTGGAAATTATCTAGATGAATCGCTATATAATTTCATTTTTATCTAAGATATATAAAAACGAAATCATCTTAATCTTATCTTAGATGAATTTATATTTTTTATCTTTTCTTTATTTACTTAATTTTGAAATTATCTAAGCACAACACTGATTGTAAGAGAATATGTTTCTAATTTAGAACTAGCAATTCATTACGCAATTACATTAAATGAAAGTTATGAAAATCTTGCATGAAATCTAGGAATAACTTCACATTGCTGTTTATGGTGCACAAGTTCCAGTAACGTTAGTGTAACGCTTTGTCTTCAGTTAAACATAATTAATACGTAATCACCTAATAGTGTTACATATATTTCTTTCTGCCTTTATTACAGATGTATCAATATAGCAGCAGCTTTTAAAGCTTTTACATTTCGAATCATTGCAAGATACAAATGTTTTAATAATTTTTTGTTAAAAATTTAGGTATCGAAATAGTTGGGTATGATAAATAAGGAATCATGATTTTTCAATATCCAACAGTCAGGATAGCGAGGTATAGGCTGGGCAATGATGAGAGAGGATAGATATTGAAAGGGTGAAACGTGGGAATATGTGGAAAAACATGTATGAGAAAAAGGGGGCAAAGTAAGAAAGAAATCTTACAAATATTGAAGGAAGATGAAAGCGATGAAAAATGAATAAAGAAGTTGTAGGAGAAAAAAGGCCAAGGGGATGTATTTAGGGGACGATTTGAGAAAGGAAGATGAGGGAGAGAGGAAGACAGGAGGACGGGCAGACGAACAGACGGAAAGAAATGTTAAAGGAATAGAGAGAGAAGGAATGGAGGAAAAATAAAGCGATATGAGGGAGAAATGAGAGAAAGAGAAAAAAAGCGACAGAGGAGGGTGTGAGTGGTATGGAAGAGTTGAGGAAGGAGAGAACTGAAATATGAAGATTAGCGGATAAAAAAATAAAAATAAATATGACGACACACGTTTAAAAGCGTACAATCAATAAATAATACATGTATAGACAAATCCTGTGAACGCGACTTTAAGTGGCACTGCCCTTACGGTAGGCGGCCTAGGGAATTTTCGAGTTTCAGAGTTCTCACAGGTAATCGCTCTAGGCCGCCGAGTGATCCGCGACTGAGCGGCACCGAGCAAACACGTCAACTCCTCGTGTGCTATCCGGCTCGCGCGAGAATATTTTGTTAATTGCCGGTGCCACGAGGAATATTGACGTGAGCGCGGGGACGTCACTCCTGTATACCGAATACTGTGTTTGCCGGCTCGAGCGAGGAAACCTCCGCGTAGTGCCAGCGACGACGTGATCAGAAAGCGCGGTATAAAATATAAAATATGTACAAAGAGTTAAACGTAAAAGAGTATAAAACGTAAAAGAGTAAAACACCTATAAAATAAATAACATATAATATCACAGTCAACGGAATAAATAGATATATCGGCACCACGCGGAAGGTGCAGATATTGCTCGTGCTCCTCGAAGTCACGGCTGTTGTTGTTATGCGGCCTTCCAAAGGCCTCGCTCGAACCGACAAACACGCGTCCCGCTCTATTTTCCGTTGCTCGGTGCCGCGTTCCTCGTATCGCGGACTCACCGTTGATGCATCTCCTCGCAGCCTGGACACTCGGCGATGGCGGGAACGGTGGCAGCAATATGGCGGCTCGGCATGGCGTCACGGTTGACCGCCGCGCGCCTCACTCCCCGCCCTGGTCGGCGCTCGCTCCTCCGCTTGTGGCACTTAGAAAATTTTCGGATCGCTTCACACTATTATAACTCGCGACACGCACGCTCGAATTAATACTTATTATATACGGTTTTCTTCGTCTCTCTGAGCTCTACACGTTTATACTATCCCCGAGCGGCTAAGTCCTCGACTCGGGGAGATATTACAAGTTTTAAGGCGGAGGATTCAGAATGCTTAAACGTAGAACGCTGCAGATGCTCTTTGCTGCCCCGGTTGACTCTGCCACGGTACCCACCAATTGAGTATTTATTTTTTCCCAAATTACTGGGCCGAATTCGACGGTACTGCAATGCCGAATCGACCCGCGACAGAGTCGGAGCAAGCTCCGAGCACCCGCCCAGTTCCAAAAACAAGTTTAATATTCTGAATCCTCCTTGAGGATTGTATCAGATATTAAGCTGATAAGAACAGATTAACCACTCTTTATTTTTCTCAATTAATGTTCCCCAGGGGACATTTCCCCTGGAGTAAATATACATCAGAGCGGCTAGGCCGCGCGCAAGTTTACTTATGTAATTGCCGGGGGACAATGGGCCCCCCCCGGCTCGTGGGCATCACAACTGCGACTGGGGGAGCGCAGCTCCCCCAAGTCGAGACGAGATCAATATAATATCGCCCCCGCTGGTAGACGAAGGCGATGGACGGAGTGCAGTGATCACAGGTAAAAATAATAATAAAAATATACCGATGAACATGAGGCGTCCTCATGGACCCTATGTTCATTGGTATATACACAAAATACTAATTCTAATATATGTAGCAGTTGTGACACCCCCAGGGCATATCACAGTAAATAGTAAATATCACAATAAAATAGCTAAAAGTCCCTGGGGGTGCACGCGCGGCGCAGATACAAATTTCAATAATGCCGTTTCGGCTACAAAATTACGCGACACTCATACACGCATAAAACACAATATTAGCAACGCGACACTCACACTCGGAACATCCAAGGTCCACAAAGAACACGTATTAGACTAGTCAGACGGTTTGACTTAATATTGGCTAGTCTAAAATAAAAAAATAAGATTACAGCATGCAATGTCAAAAGCTTAAAACGAAAAAGTCAGTATCTAAAATAAAATTTGGGCTATACGCCAGGTACGCAAGTGGTCAAAGGACGCAGTATATACAGAGGCGCATAAAATGTAAAATGTATATAAAAAAGAAGTGTAAATAATATAAAACATAATAAGACGCCTATAAAATAAATAGATATCACAGTCAGTCGGTAAAACGCTAGAATAAATAAATAAATACTACATAAAATACATAAAACCAAACATGCACTCTACAAACAAAATTAAACAGTGGACCGAGACAAGGACTAAATAATTTACGCGACATTCACATCCAGTTCGCGCGGTGCCAACAAGCCGTCGGGATAACGCCGGCGAATTGCAAGAGGCGGCGACTCCAAGGGACCCCCATCCCCGGAAGGTCGCGGCGGAGCAGGGTACTGACGAACTCCAGACACGTGCTCCACATAGATGTCCCTAGACCAGCGTATAGTGTCCGAGACGATGAGCCGGCGCATCATGGACCCGTATTTGCTGCCAACGCGCAACAGTCTCAGCACCGCGTCATTCCTCGGACACCAGGAGCCGAGGGCACCGACGACGAGGGCCGTCACGACCACACGGTAGCCCTGAGCCCGTAGCGCCTCCGCAAGGGGGGTATACCTGGCAACTTTACGCCCCCTTGCTTCCTCGAACGCCACCAAACGGTTCTCAAACGCCACCGTCACGTCGCATATGACGACACTCTTGGAGGGCTCGTGCCGGACAACGAGATCCGGCCGTAACCCCTCAAGCTCCCCGTCGACGCCCTCCACCCGCTGATTGACCCTCACCTCACCCGGCAGACGGCAAGCCCTACGGAGGCGGTGCAGAACCGCGTCGTGTCTCAGCTGTATGGCAGCGGCGTGGACGCCGCAATGACCGATGACGTGGGGAAGGGTCTCGGCTGTCCTCCCGCACCGACGGCACCTCTCGTCCACGGTCCCCCATCGACGGGCCCCGTTAAGGGGGAGCACGTCGAGGCGGGCCCGATGGACGAACCGCCAGTCGGCAAAGCGGGTGAACGAGCCGCCGCGCATGAAGTGATTGCTCACCGGCACGCGCGACGACACCTCGAACACCTTCCCCTGGTCAGGCTTACGCAGGAGCGTTCCCGCGTAATACTCCATCACAGCCGAGCGCAAGCGATGGATCACCTGGGCGCGGGCGCTTCCAGGGACCCTCACGATTCGCTCTCCTGGGCCACGGCATTCCACGATCATTTCCCCAGTGACCTCGGACCAGCGCCAACGGACGGCTGCCCGATTGGCCTGTCTCCGGGCAGCGTTTCGCGCCCTCGACCACAGCGAGGCCTCCCCTCCGCCCCTCAGCCTACCCTCGAGCGAGCCCGAGAGAAAGCTGGCGATTTCCTCGTCACTAGGGGCGTGGCCGATCCTTCTCGCCACAACCCCCCGCAGCGACCCCCACGCCAGCCCGCTAACCACCGCGTCACTCGCCGTCAGCAGACGGAACGCGTGAGCGATGGTCAGCACGTCGGCGAGATCGGAGAGCGGAAGCAGTCCACAGCCCCCCCTGCTGGGAGGGAGGTAGACCACCTCCGCACTCGCGCGCTGCGGCAGGTTGAGCCAGGACTTGACGATCCTCCGAACATGGAGATCGACGGCCCTCAGGGGACGCTTCTCGACAGCGGCGCCCCGCAGCAGGAAGTCCAACCTCGGCAGGATAAACGCCGCCAGGACCTCCACCCGCTGCCACGGGGCTAGGAGGGACGCGTCGACTGCCCAGATGTCCTTCAACACGCCCTCGATGGTGGTGAGGGGTGTTTGGTCGACCGAGAATCCCGTGGGAACACCTAGGTGGCGATAAGGCTCCCCCTCCGCCAGGGTCGGCATGGGTCGACCCTCAATCTCGAATACGGTGGGCAGGACCCTGCCAATGCGCCCCGTGGTAATGTGCAATGAGGCGCACTTGGCAGGGTTGAAGTGCAATCCCACCCTCCCTGCTTCGAGCTCCACGGCAGTCAGCAGCTGCCTCATTCCCTCGGGCGTGCGCGCGATAAGCGCCAGATCGTCGGCGTACGCGAGAATGTTGAAAGTTTGTCCGAGAATATCGTACCCGACGTCAGTGAGCTCGGCGGCCGCGCGGACCACCGAGTCGATGACGAGATCGAAAATAATCGGGGATAACGGACACCCCTGTCGCACGCCCGAGCGAATGGGAATGGGCGCGGTGAAACCGTCAACGGCACGGACGCGCGTGGTGCAACCGTCGTACATCGAGCCCCAGATGTTTATGAGGCCCGATGGGACGCCCGCTCTGACGAGCGCGCTGCGGATGGCAGCATGGGGGACAGAGCCGAAAGCGTTCGACAAGTCCAACCACGCCACCACCGCGTGTCGGCGAGTCCTTCGGGCGTCGGTCAGGATCTCCTGCAGGACGAAGTTGTGCTCGTAGCATCCCTCGTCCCTCAGGAAACCCTTCTGAGCCCGGCATAGCTTGTCGTTCGCGATCACCCAGTCGGTCAAGCGGTCGGCCGCCACAGCAGCGAAGAGTTTCGGCATTGTGTCGCCCAGCGCGAGAGGACGCCAGCTCTCCAACGAGTCCCGATCGCCCTTCTTGTACACCAATACCGTGTTGGAGGTCTTCCAGGACGGTGGAACCGCCTCGAGGCGATAGCACGCGTTGAACAGCGCTGTGAGGAGCCGCGCTCCGGGATCCGCCGCACGGAGATCATTGTAGGCGATCCCGTCGGGACCAGGCGCAGAGTTCGTCATGCGCCTGAGCCGACGGTCCACCTCTCCCTCCGTGAAGGGAGCCATAAGGAGCGCGACGTCCTCCGGCCTCGAGTGGTCAACAGGCTCCACGGCGGGCAGGCCGTCCAGTCGTTCCCCGCCGCCGTATAGTCGTTCGAAGTGCCCTGAACCGCCCGACCCTGCACCTGGCAAAAGTCGGCCGGTCCCTGAACAACTTCTCTGACAGCCTTGCGGCGGTTCCTCCTGAACAGCGCCTGTATCCGCGCCGCTTCGCGTGTCCGGTCCCCCCGTCCTTCTCCCTGTGGGTTACGAGGACCGGCCGGTGCCGGTCCCCTCCGCGCCCCGACGTCGTCCCGCGCACGGGCGGCCGCCGTCCCCCCCCGGAAATCCGCAGCGGCCTCCCCCGACCGTCCCGGGCGATCAGTGGCGCCGGTTGCCCCGGCGGCGGCCACGCTCGCCACGCCTCGCCCGAAGAACTCGGCAGCTCGCACCGCCAAGTCCTCGAGGTCAGCGGGCGCAACGACGGCTTCGGCCAGCCGGGCGAGCTCGTCGCGCGCGGCCAAGTTCCGCTCCCTACGCCGCCCTTGAGCGGGTTCGGGCGCAGGCACGGCCGCGCGCAACGGCCCCCCCGGCCGCGCCTCCACGCGTCGCGGGTGACCTCGCCGGGGCTCCCGGCCCCGACCCGCCAGACAGCGCTCGCCGTCATTACGAGCGCCCACGACAGACGCGGTCCCCCCCAGTCGACGCCCCATTACTCCGCGGACATCCACGGGAGCGGCTGGTGGTGCTATGTCAGAGTTCGCAGCACTCACCTGTGCAGGCTCCGCCACGGCCGCGCGGTCCCCCGACGATGCGGACCCCCGACGCGCCTCCCCATTAACTATGCTTGTAGTGGCCACCTCCAAAGTTGGAGGGGCCACAGGAGATGAAACGCCCACCGCCGCTGAAGGCAGCGGTGGGAAACTCGCCGGCGTGTTGGGTGGAGGACTCGGCGACGTACGCAGCCCCGCCGGGGAGCCCCTGGTCGGCGTCGAAGACGGTGTCGACGCCAGGGACCCCGTTCCGAGGCGCCTCCTCGCTCCTCGCCCCAGGCTCACCACCCACGGCTCCACCCCGTCCCCCTCTATGCTCCGTCGCGCCACCGAAGACCGCCGCTCCTCCTCTCGTTCCGGTGTGATGGACAGGGCGTCCACCCGCCGCCCAGAACTCGCCAGTGCCGGTGAGCCTCCGCTGCACTCCGATGCTGCCGATGTTGGTGGCGATTGGTGCTGACGGCCCACTGGTGGTGTTGTGGGCCGATGTTCCTCCGGCTGCAGCCCCTCCAGCCGAGGCACCGGCCGGAGGGCCGCAGAGGGGACGCCCGTCGACATCACGGGCGCCCCGCAGACGGAGGTGGTCACCGTGCACGTGACGAGTGTCGCCGGCGAAGACGTCGCAACGGCGGCCGATGACGTGGCCGCCCGGGTCCCCGCTCGCGTGCTGCGCGTGGTGGTCGTGCTCAGCTGCGCGGGGACCGCAGGTGTGGGCGCCCGGGCCGTCGGAGTTGCGCTCCTCCGACCCAAGACACCCGCCACCTGCACCTCGGAGAAGCCCTCCGGGGAAGACGGCGGGGTAGGTGTCCTGAAACCCCGCCGCCAGACGCCTCCGGGCTCGACTCCGAACTGCGACGCCTTCCGCCGCGCGTGCCGCCGCGTCGCAACACCGGCCGCTGCCGCAGCGATGGTGGTGGCCGGCGGGGACCTGGTGGACCTCTTCGCGGTCCCCCGCGACGCGACGGTCCGCTCCGGGGTGCTCTTCGCGACCGGTGCACTGGGCGCCCCCACAAGGGCGGCAGCTGACGTCGTTGCTGCTGCTGGGGGCGACCCTCCGCTTCTGTTTCCCCCCCGTGGTGCGCCGATCGTCTGCTGGCTCTCCGCGATGGTCTGCGGAGAGCGGGGGGAAACGTGCACCGGCCTAGCCGCACCCTTCTGCCTCCTCTTCACGGACGGCGCGCCTCCCGTTCCCCCGCTGCTGGTGTTCGACGGTTTATGCGGGGGAACGCGCGCCGACCTGGTGACACGGAGCGGATTCGGCTGCGGCGGAGTACCCGAGGGCCGTGTCGGCACTCCGCAAGCCGAACACACGGGCACAGGCACCGGGGGTCTCCAGGGTCTCCTTCTCTCCGCTGAACTTGCATCACTGGAGCCCCCGGCGATACCGGCGATGGGCGGCGTGGCCCCTGTCGCCGCTGTGGCGGCCGTCCCGATGGCGCCTCTCCTTACGGCCGTGCTGCTCCTCCTCGCTGTCGTCGTCCTCGTCGCCGCGACCGCCGCGCCACCGCGCCGGCGGTCAGCGACGGAGCTCTCACGGGTCGGGTGGAGGGACCCGCTGTCACGGCCGCGTACGAGGGGGACCTCCCTGAAGTCGTGGAAGCTGTTGTTGTCGCCGCTAGGGGTGTTTGTTGCGGCGACGGAGTGGCCGCGGGGAGGTTGCGCCTGAGTCGCCGCGAATCGGCAGCCCCTACACTACTCGTACCCGGCAGGGCCGCCGCACGAGTCCGCACACCCGCGTTGGAAACGCTCCCGACGCGCAATCTACTGCTATTTTGCGCTCGACCAGCATCCGCGCCCGCCACTGTGGCAGGCGACTCATCCCGGTGGCCGCCGTGCTCTCTGTCATAGTGCGCTTTTACCGCTTTCAGCGGGTAGCGGCCAGACCCTCTGAATTCGCACAGGCTGCACTTGTACGTGATAGTGTCACCGGGATGCTTCGCCTTCTGGTGCTTCGCTAAGTGCGGCGGGTCGCAGAAGTCGCCTCGTGTCCTCATACCTAGTTCCCCGCTTCCCCAGCAGCGCGGACAGACTACTCTGCTTTCGATGGGGTAAGCGAGGACCACCTCGAGGGGAGCATCCATATTTGCGCGATTAAAGGCAGTACCACTTCTTTCGTATAAATAACAATAAAAATAAATTATATAGTCAGCTAGGTAGGTAAAAGGCGCTCACAGCAGTATAAAATAAAAAGATATATAAGAAAAATAAATAAAAGGTATCGATAAATTAAAGGACGGAATACTGTGTCAAAGTATAAAAATATATAATTAAAACGTAAATGAAAATAAAAATAAATATGACGACACACGGTTTAAAAGCGTACAATCAATAAATAATACATGTATAGACAAATCCTGTGAACGCGACTATAAGTGGTACTGCCCTTACGGTAGGCGGCCTAGGGAATTTTCGAGTTTCAGAGTTCTCACAGGTACATCGCTCTAGGCCGCCCGAGTGATCCGCGACTGAGCGGCACCGAGCAAACACGTCAACTCCTCGTGTGCTATCCGGCTCGCGCGAGAATATTTTGTTAATTGCCGGTGCCACGAGGAATATTGACGTGAGCGCGGGGACGTCACTCCTGTATACCGAATACTGTGTTTGCCGGCTCGAGCGAGGAAACCTCCGCGTAGTGCCGGCGACGACGTGGTCAGAAAGCGCGGTATAAAATATAAAATATGTACAAAGAGTAAAACGTAAAAGAGTAAAACACCTATAAAATAAATAACATATAATATCACAGTTAACGGAATAAATAGATATATCGGCACCACGCGGAAGGTGCAGATATTGCTCGTGCTCCTCGAAGTCACGGCTGTTGTTGTTATGCGGCCTTCCAAAGGCCTCGCTCGAACCGACAAACACGCGTCCCGCTCTATTTTCCGTTACTCGGCGCCGCGTTCCACGTATCGCGGACTCACCGTTGATGCATCTCCTCGCAGCCTGGACACTCGGCGATGGCGGGAACGGTGGCAGCAATATGGCGGCTCGGCATGGCGTCACGGTTGACCGCCGCGCGCCTCACTCCCCGCCCCGGTCGGCGCTCGCTCCTCCGCTTGTGGCACTTAGTAAATTTCGGATCGCTTCTCACTATTATAACTCGCGACACGCACGCTCGAATTAATACTTATTATATACGGTTTTCTTCGTCTCTCTGAGCTCTACACGTTAGTACTATCCCCGAGCGGCTAAGTCCTCGACTCGGGGAGATATTACGAGTTTAAGGCGGAGGATTCAGAATGCTTAAACGTAGAACGCTGCAGATGCTCTTTGCTGCCCCGGTTGACTCTGCCACGGTACCCACCAATTGAGTATTTATTTTTTCCCAAATTACTGGGCCGAATTCGACGGTACTGCAATGCCGAATCGACCCGCGACAGAGTCGGAGCAAGCTCCGAGCACCCGCCCAGTTCCAAAAACAAGTTTAATATTCTGAATCCTCCTTGAGGATTGTATCAGATATTAAGCTGATAAGAACAGATACTACACTTTTGATCTTAGCTCAGAGAGCCGAGAAGCGATACTGCAATATAGCTATAGCGGGCTGACAACCGACTTCACGTTCGCTATCGCCCGCAAAATAACAGTCCGCTAAGCTTTTCTAATACATGTTGCTGCTCACACAAGTGCAAGTTCCCCCGGTTAAAATCTTCTGAAGATTACTCAGGACGTTGACCTTAACAACATATGTCAAGGTGAAAGTCATCGGCGAGGTGTCCCCTAATGTAAATAATTACCATATACTTTTTATAATTACTTTTATGTCTCTTTCCTCTTTCTCAGTTTTACTTTCAAGAACATCGTGAAATGTATAATTTAGGAGCTGTTCCCAAAGTATTCGTTTATTACATATATAACAGTCCCCAAAGTATACGTTTATTACATAGTATATAATAGTCCCCAAAGTATGCTTTGGGGACTCTTATATATGTAATAAACGAATATTTTGGGAACAGTTCCTAAATTATACATTTCACATATACGATGGAAATTTTTATCTTGTCCTCAGAGCATGCATTTAAATTTGAGATTTAAAAATATTTTATTTATAAGTAAAATAAAAAACATCAAAACATTTTTATTTCTTTAAATCAGTAGTTCTTAACTTTTTCGAAGTCACGGAACACTTTTATTATAAAGAAAATTTGCGGAACTCCAAAATCACTAATCATGTAACTAATAACAATTTGCGTGAACATATCTTTTATTAAAAATTATATATTACAGATTATATGTAGAAATCACATTTACACAGATCAATCGCTTTTCGACGTTTTGCTGATTAAAAATATGTGTCAAGATCATTGGGGCTGATTGTGTGTACGTCAATATTTACTGTTCCGAATTTGTTACATGATAACTAAGTCCTTTCACGTCCAATACATCTTCCGCTTAAAACTTGGCAATCACTAAACATATCGATATCGTTCCAAAAGCATATTATTCTTTATGTTCTGTACTATTGCAATTAGCACATTACAATTTTACAATTGGAATATCTTCGATTATTAAGGTGAGAAAGCGCGCCGAGATTGCGACGTTTCTGCGAGTCACCTGCTTACCGAGTATATTATTTGTTTATATTTCGGCAACCGGTACAGATATTGATATCGTTCCAGCAGATTATTATTTGACCTGCTCTATGCTATTGCAATTTGCATTAGAATTTTACAATTGGAATATCTTCGATTATTGCCTCAGCAGGAAAACGCAACAGTTCTTGAACAATTGACAATATACGTATATGAAGGAAATTGTTATCTTGTCCTCA
Organism: Ooceraea biroi; assembly: GCF_003672135.1. Classification (NCBI taxonomy): domain Eukaryota; kingdom Metazoa; phylum Arthropoda; class Insecta; order Hymenoptera; family Formicidae; genus Ooceraea; species Ooceraea biroi. Next base: position 7,590,993 of record NC_039516.1, read on the forward strand.
AAGCATGCATTTTAATTTGAGATCTTCCTTATATTAACCGCATACTTTGGGGACTTTTATATGTAATAAACGACTACTTTGGGAACAATTCCTAAATTATACATTCCATGTATACGATGAAAATTTTTATTTTGTCCTCAAAGCATGCATTTAAATTTGAGATTTATATATATTTGATTTATAAGTAAAAAAAACATCAAAAACTTTTTATTTCTTTACATCAGTGGTTCTTAATTTTTTCAGAGCACGAAACACTTATTATAAAGAAAATTTGCGGAACACCAAATTCTCTAAAGTCATACAACTAATAATTGAGCATAACAAAAATTTGCGTGAACATACCTTTTATTAAAAATTATATATTACAGATTATAGAAATCACATTCAATCGCTTTAAGACGTTTCTTCTAACAAACATCATCATTTATCAACATGCATCGTCATTCTACCTGTTCTCCCATGCTTATTCATCAAAATAGACTTTGTCAAATCAAATGCATTGAAGGACTGTAATGGAGACGCTTGCTTGCTTAGATAATTTACCTGAAAATGCAAGTTGTATTTTGTCTGTTGTAAACTGTGTACTACGCAGTTATACTAAAGGTCGATCAAGCATAGTGCCCTATCTGGTATGCCGCGCTTTTTCATATTTCGTGGAACACTTGCGACAAAAGTAACACATGTCTCAAACTATGCGTTTGACATACATATATATATATATTTATTATATAATATTTAATAGTAAATAGCACATAATAATTATCGAATAATATATTTTTACAGAATTTAAGAAACAACTTTTCAGTAAATTAAACAAACTATCTATATATACAGGGTGTCCCGGGTTTTAACCGACAAACTGCGGGAGCATATTCTACTAGTGGAAATAAGAAAAAATTCTTATATCGAGTTTGCTTAGAAATGCTTTATTACAAAGTTATAAACCAATATTGAAAAGAAATATGAGATAAGTAACAACGGATTTTTTCACAAAAATAAAAATTATGTACGCAATGATTTAGTGACGCATTTCAAAGTGTTGTCCTTGCACATCGATACAAGCTAGACATCGACGTAGTACAGAATTTGTTACAGTACGACATTCCTGAAAATTTTGTTGCATCTCAGTAACTGAATTAGTAATTCGTTGCTTTAAATCTTCAAGCGAGATTACTTCTGTACTGTAAACTTTATTTTTTAAAGTTCCCCATAAATAAAAATCAAGAGGCGTTAAATCGGGCGATCTTGGAGGCCAGAAAACCGGTCCTCCTCGACCAATCCACCTATGAGCATAATGTTCATCTAACCAGTTTCTAACTTGTTTAGCATAATGCGATGGACAACCGTGTAACTGTATCCAGCTGTTTTGGCGAAACTGCAGTGGCACATTTTCCATCAAAATTGGTAAATCGTTTGATAGGAATCTTCGAAAAGAATCTCCGTTCAATCGGTCAGGTAAAAAGAACGGACCAATAAGCCGGTCATGAAGCATACCCATCCAAACATTACATCGAAATTCGTGTTGAAAGTTTCTTTGTCTGGTAGTATGTGGATTATTATGAGCCCATACATGGCTGTTATGAGAATTGAATATGCCTCGTCTTGTAAAGGTCGCTTCATCTGTCCATAATATCATTGATGAGAAAAGATTGTCCCTTTCTACTGCATTCACATACCAATGTGACATCCTGCGATGTCCAATAACATTAAAAATTTTATTTTTTGCTTATTCAACACATTTATGAATTAATCGCTAGAATTACGGTATAAACTACCAACATATTGGTAATATTATAACTTACCATTGACACTTATCGTCAACCAAGGTACATCATAAGTTGTTACCGACAATGTATAACCATATAAGACAGGTTACCGACAAACGCATATTCACTACTTAACCAATTACCGACCTTCGATAGGTACCAACTATTGTATCGAACATATTACTATTTTATTTTATTAATCATTATTAATGTTGCTAATCAATAGTTAAGAAGGAAAAAGGAAAAATCAAAAAACACAAACGAGTAAAACCAATACAATATACTAACATTTAGAATCATAGTTATTACCTAAGTTACGTAGTACCATTAGCCTTTTATGAACGGGAAGAGATACTTATATATATATAAAAGAATGAAAAAACCATAAAAACATGCATAAGAACGAAAATCCACTAAAAGGCCATTATAATACGTTTTAATACTGTAATTGTAGTAATTTTTGGATATTTCATAACGTTAGCTGTTAGACATACTATATACATATAAATAATTTAGGGCGTCCTTATAACAATATATTTTATGTACACTGTTACATTAAGGAGATCAATTAAATATAGGAGCAAATTAAATTTTTTGAATATAATAAAATTTTGTTATAAACAAACAAATTTTATAATAACAATCACATTCATGATATATTTAATTATACGATTATATATTATATAGTCATCTGCGAGTATAACAAAAATGCATAAAACATTTGAGTGCATTTGTTATGAAAAAACCATTGGTTATTGTTTATAATAATTGAAGGAATAAGGTTAGATGAATAAAAAGCGTATAATAAAGGTCCATGAACCATATCGAAGGACCGTAGGAATTTGGAATTTTTAAATTGTCGAAATTTTTATTTGTTAACTAAGCAATGAAAATCTTAACCGTTGGGAAATAATTTTTTATAATTATATAGCGTTATTGTGGATAATAAAAGGAACTCAACGGTACCATCAAATTTATGAAAAACTCATTAATTTAGAAATGACCAACAACTTTCGTTGAGCACCATTTTTCGCCAGTCTGATGGTACCTGTGGAAAAATTTTCGTTTTAACATTATTACTTCACGAGATATTGCAAAAATCGAAAAGTTACTATTCAGTAAACAAATATACATTATTTTTTATTACGTTTGGTGTAAAAGACTTTAATAAATTATCAGTAGTTTACAGGTTATATGGTTTGAATAAATTAAGTTAAAATCAATTAATTAATTGATAATTAACTATGAATAACGAAAAACCAATTGCAAAAAACATATATTGATTATTACATTATTAGTTATTAGCTCGCTGTGGCATTATGGTTCATTATTCATTTAATAAGAGTAATTATTTAACTATACCATCATGAAAATTCATATAACATTTAGTTAATCAGTTAAAATATATGAATGATTATTAATCGTAGAATAAAGAACATTATAATAATGGGTCAAATTGTAAACTTAGGCATTTAGTTATTTTACATGGACCACATAGCGTTTACAACATTTCGTACGCTTTGTAATGTTTCAAACACTTTAAAGCGGTTAAGGGACTTCGTACGCTTTGTAACATTAAGTTGCTAATTTGTGAAGTAAGAAACAATTATAATGCATTAAATTGCAATGCTATTAATTATTTTAACATTACTTGTATTGAATTATTAATTCATTATTTTATTTAATGGAAGATATTATAATGACTAACATTAATATGACAACTAATCAATAGGTTAAGGTGTATGAACAATTATTATTAATAAGAAACGTTACAGTAGTGCGTTAAAGTATAATACACAAGGTTACTCTAATATTAATTAACTGAATGCATTAAATTATTATCCAGAGGTACAAGGGACCTTATAAATAATTAATGCATAAGGGTGTAGAAATTTAGGTTAAATTAATAATTTTAATATTTCATTTGTTGGGATCGAATAATACAGTGGACAAGGTGTTAATTGAAGACTATTTCATTAACAGAAAATATCACTTATAATTTAGTATCATTATTGGTTGATTCGTGCTACTACTGTGTAAGGTTACCTTTATATTTTTTCATATCTTAATATTAATCATGCAATATTCGCATTTAAAATTTGATAATATTGTCTTTATAGGTTTATTAAAGATTTTTAATATTAAAATAAAAGAAAAAAAAAAGAAAAAATAATTAACGGGACGCGAACCATGAAATATTAATTCTTAAGGCGGCGATTTACTGACGCCAGATTAAAGTAATAATCGGTGTCCACTGTCTTAATCTAAAGACATAACAGTCTCTTCGATAAATTTAATCGTTAAATTTTAGTTGACTGAAAGTCATACCGGATGTTCTGATTATTTAGTACGGAGAAATTTCTGTTGACCATAAGTCCCAACAGCTCATGCGATAAATTCGTACTGAGAATTGTATGTTGAACATTGGGAGAAAAATAATTTTATCTAACCAAAGCACTGAGCTCATCGTCCCCACCAGACATTTTAAGGTCTCGATCCCACCGTTAATAATTTTAAGAGCGGGGAACCAATCAGCGATCAAGGCGTAGCCTCCCTACTATTTTAACTTTGCATTTAATTATAAGGTCCCCACTTTTTGTAACCCCTTCTCGAGCGACAGGGACTCAGCCCTAAAATTTTAGTATAAGACCTGGTGCAGCAGCAAGAGAGCGTCACTACTACTGCTATTACTACTACTACTACGACTACTCTTTGGAAGACTCTTGACTTATTATTTGATCATTACTTTCGTCACTTCGCTTTATAGCGTTACGTCGCTAATAAAGTGCCTACCTAACTCAGTACTTGTCAGTCATTTATAATTTGCTATTATTTGATTTGCATTATAGCGTTGAGTCGCTACTAAGGCATCAACCTAATTTAGAATCAGTGGAGTTTGTTTAACAATTATTTCTCGCTGCTGCTTGTTAAGTGCTTCCTGGCCTGAGGGTCCAGATTCCTGCGAACACTTGTGAGTAGATTTGTACCAAGTTTGAATTCTTATTGTATACCCACTATTCTTAATTGTTGTTTGCCAACTCATACGACTTTATTTTATATTCATACGACATTTGTATTCAATCTCTCTGTAACACAATTATATTATATCTACATTCAGTGACAGTTTACTTATTAATTCATCATTTATTTTGTAACTTTTGTACCCTCTTTACCTTAATTAATTATTCATTTATATGATCCTTAAAATATTCTTTAAAAGATTTATACTACCTTTCCTTATTTTACTTGGCGTTTATCCGCTGAGAAGTCCGACTTCTTTTAGTTTCATTTTATTTATACTATTTCCAGCTATATTACCACTAGGCGATACCATTTATGACTATACTACTAGCATCAATTTGCTCGTATTATCAGCATAATTCCTTATTATTTCACTCCTTATTATTTTATTTCTTGATCCATTACTACTTACAGTTATATTATTAAGCGTCCATTTCGCTTCTGATACAACCCTTTAATACTTATACTACTTATAGCTATACAATTGGCTATACACCTTTAGTTATATTATTAAGCGTCCATTCCGCTTTCGATACAACCCTTTAATACTTATACTACCTATAGCTATACGATTGGCTATACACCTTTAGTTATATTATTAAGCATCCATTCCGCTTTTGATACAATTTTTAATTATCCTTAGAATATTAGTATTACCTGTAATTATACTACTAAGCGTTTATTTCGCTTATGATATAAATCTTTCATTGAGTTGTACTACTTATTCATTCTTTGTACTACCTATACAAATCGGCGTTTATTCGCCTGTGATATACCTTTGTCATTGACTCATATCACTGTTATTTTACTAAGTTATTATATCAAGCATTTAATTCGCTTGTATCATGACGTTAATTTAATTCATACTACTTATTTACTTGCACTACTTACCCTTATATTGTTGGGCGTTTAATCCGCTTGCATTACAACTTTTTATTAACTTACTTATACTACTTGAAGTTGTCCGTCTACGATATATCCGCTGAATCTGAGGATCCAGGAACAGGATCTTTACCTCAAACTATTACTGAGGAATCTGAAATTACCAATTTAACTTGCGATGAATCTGACATAGAATTTATTGAGGAAATAGAGTTGATTCAGAATCCTCGACCTGATCCAATAATAAACTCATACTTCATGCAATTAGAGAGATTTGTTCGGGTAACCTTAATTGACAGTGCCAATAACACCACTGTAACACACGAAATTCCAGAAGAATTGGAACCATCTACTGAAGAATAAGGTTATAATCATTTAATAGTTAATATTTCATTTACACCTCCCTAATTTTGGTTAAACTTACGAACTGACTCGAGCAATCAAAAGCGTTCACCCGCTTTAAGCGTGGACTAGAAGAGTGAACGTAAGGTTAGTTACTATTTGAGTTATACTATTTAATTATTTGGTTAGTACCAGTTATGTTTATTATTTTCCTCTGTCGTTATTACCTAGATTTAGTACACAGTAATAAATAATAGTAGCATCATAGAGTCATAGACTATACTTTATTAATCAACAATTATACATTGTCACGTCCCGGTAAAAATCGAACTTTCTCTTTTCTCTCAACGGTCCGAACGACGCGCACAAGACGCACCTCGGAACCGCCATTTTGTCGGTACTCCTACTTCCACGAGGGACGTCCCACTCTCCAACCCACTCTCACGAGAGAGGGGACCCCCACTACCGAACCGCCGCAGCACCGAGCCGCCGAAAACAAAGGACCTCAGTGCAGGACCGGAAAAATTCAGTTCGACTCGCGACTCCGAACCAAGAGGTTCACTCGACACTCAAGGCCCACGGTCAGCCTTTTTCTATTTCAATCTCTAATTCGAACTTAGAACTTTTCCATTCCTTCGTATTTCGACTTAGAATATTTTTCAATCTTCGTATCTTGACTTAGAATATTTTTTCAACCTTCGTATTTCGAACTTAGAACTTTTCCATTCCTTCGTATTTCGACTTAGAATATTTTTCAATACTAGTACTTCAGAGTTATCTTAGAGTTAGACGTTAGCATTAATAACCGTAGTAGTTAACTTAAATTTTGTAAGAACAATTGTATTTCCACCAATTCATTTTATTTAGAATATATGTATTTTGTGTGCTTGAATTACGATTTATTTTATTTTTGACCACCAAGCCGATTTGATCATAATTCAGCGACTATAAATTTTACGCAGCTACCTCAGTTTCGGTCATTGGGTTTGTGTGTGTGTGCAACCAACTAACGAGCCTACAGTGCGGACAACGCACGTTGGTCTTCATTCCGCTGAGCTGACAGTCTTACAGTGCGGACAACGCACGGGACGGTCACTCGGTAACGAATCCCTTTCCGCACCACTCTCATCACAAGGTACACCCTAACTGAGGCGCGCACGTTTTTAACATTAACTTTTGCATAAATGACGAAGTTCTAATGCCGAAAACGAGACGAGGAGGAAAGAAACACCGAGCAAGACGTTTAGCTCGTATATTTTCTAACTTAGAGTCAGTGAACACCGTTGTCTCGCAGTATTACGGCATCGAGCCTCACTACATTGACCCAGAGTACGAGGCACTTTTCCGACCACGCGACCGTGACACTAACAGGAATAACAATAATTCGATCACAACGCGACTCACGAAACCGAGAGTGACCAGCCACTCTGTCGTATCACATCGAGTGATTCTAATCACGAACGGAAGCAACGAAGCCACGTGGGCAACGAGACTGGTCCCCATTTCATGCAACCTGCGGTACCCTTTGTGCCAAGATATTCCCGAGGGGGACCCTCGCCGAACTCATTACGATAGGCTGGCACAAGAGATCAAGGTACAGCGCTGGATCGAGAGTAACCAAGAACCCCTGGGTAAGTGAAATTATCATACTATTACCTCTCAACTTACACCGGCCTAATGATAAATTAATGAAGTTATCGACTCAGTCAAGTTAAAATTCAGAATATTACTACAGCTTTCTAATGATAAGTTAATGAAAGTAACTCATTCAAAGTAAAGGTCAGAACAGTATTGCAGTCGTCCATTAATGATCTAATGAGGTTGATTCATTTTCATACAACCCGATGGCACTTTGCGTGATCACGCGCGGATACAAAGACGTCGAAACACAAGCCGCGTTATGCGAACAATGCACATCGTCACGAATCGGACCCATCTATCATAACGCGTACGCGAAAACGGAGACTCATAAATTGAACATCGGGCCCCGTGTGATTGATGTAATCTGTACCTATTGTTCCGCACAATTAACGACCTACCGACCGGTCCATAGATGCACGCGTTGTTATAACGAAATGATCGGTTTAATTAGGGGGAAGTAAATTCGAATAAATTCGCCATCGGCCACCCCTTTTTTTTGAACCGAAATTTTTCACAAAGAGCGACCCTGGCACCCTTCCGCGAGAACTGCACTCCTGGCGAAATCACTCTGATCACGAGTATCCCCGGGTAGAATCCTCGGATTCGGTAACCCGAAACAGTGATCTAGTCCCGTGCTACACGTCCGAGTCCTGCATTCTTTGCAGCCGCGATTAGCCGGGACGTAACAACATTCATAGTTCGATTCTGAAAGATAACCTCGTCATCATTGTAAGTTGATCCAAACTCTCTCCATTCCCGGGTAAAGTCGGTGTATGCAGATTGACCTTAAATCAAAAGAGAGTATCTGATGTTAAACTACCAAGGGGTAGGTTAGCACAGAAACCAGGTTAGCAACGTTCTCACCTCCCCGGACGTGACAATGGATCAAGAAATAAAATAATAAGGAGTGAAATAATAAGGAATTATGCTGATAATACGAGCAAATTGATGCTAGTAGTATAGTCATAAATGGTATCGCCTAGTGGTAATATAGCTGGAAATAGTATAAATAAAATGAAACTAAAAGAAGTCGGACTTCTCAGCGGATAAACGCCAAGTAAAATAAGGAAAGGTAGTATAAATCTTTTAAAGAATATTTTAAGGATCATATAAATGAATAATTAATTAAGGTAAAGAGGGTACAAAAGTTACAAAATAAATGATGAATTAATAAGTAAACTGTCACTGAATGTAGATATAATATAATTGTGTTACAGAGAGATTGAATACAAATGTCGTATGAATATAAAATAAAGTCGTATGAGTTGGCAAACAACAATTAAGAATAGTGGGTATACAATAAGAATTCAAACTTGGTACAAATCTACTCACAAGTGTTCGCAGGAATCTGGACCCTCAGGCCAGGAAGCACTTAACAAGCAGCAGCGAGAAATAATTGTTAAACAAACTCCACTGATTCTAAATTAGGTTGATGCCTTAGTAGCGACTCAACGCTATAATGCAAATCAAATAATAGCAAATTATAAATGACTGACAAGTACTGAGTTAGGTAGGCACTTTATTAGCGACGTAACGCTATAAAGCGAAGTGACGAAAGTAATGATCAAATAATAAGTCAAGAGTCTTCCAAAGAGTAGTCGTAGTAGTAGTAGTAATAGCAGTAGTAGTGACGCTCTCTTGCTGCTGCACCAGGTCTTATACTAAAATTTTAGGGCTGAGTCCCTGTCGCTCGAGAAGGGGTTACAAAAAGTGGGGACCTTATAATTAAATGCAAAGTTAAAATAGTAGGGAGGCTACGCCTTGATCGCTGATTGGTTCCCCGCTCTTAAAATTATTAACGGTGGGATCGAGACCTTAAAATGTCTGGTGGGGACGATGAGCTCAGTGCTTTGGTTAGATAAAATTATTTTTCTCCCAATGTTCAACATACAATTCTCAGTACGAATTTATCGCATGAGCTGTTGGGACTTATGGTCAACAGAAATTTCTCCGTACTAAATAATCAGAACATCCGGTATGACTTTCAGTCAACTAAAATTTAACGATTAAATTTATCGAAGAGACTGTTATGTCTTTAGATTAAGACAGTGGACACCGATTATTACTTTAATCTGGCGTCAGTAAATCGCCGCCTTAAGAATTAATATTTCATGGTTCGCGTCCCGTTAATTATTTTTTCTTTTTTTTTTCTTTTATTTTAATATTAAAAATCTTTAATAAACCTATAAAGACAATATTATCAAATTTTAAATGCGAATATTGCATGATTAATATTAAGATATGAAAAAATATAAAGGTAACCTTACACAGTAGTAGCACGAATCAACCAATAATGATACTAAATTATAAGTGATATTTTCTGTTAATGAAATAGTCTTCAATTAACACCTTGTCCACTGTATTATTCGATCCCAACAAATGAAATATTAAAATTATTAATTTAACCTAAATTTCTACACCCTTATGCATTAATTATTTATAAGGTCCCTTGTACCTCTGGATAATAATTTAATGCATTCAGTTAATTAATATTAGAGTAACCTTGTGTATTATACTTTAACGCACTACTGTAACGTTTCTTATTAATAATAATTGTTCATACACCTTAACCTATTGATTAGTTGTCATATTAATGTTAGTCATTATAATATCTTCCATTAAATAAAATAATGAATTAATAATTCAATACAAGTAATGTTAAAATAATTAATAGCATTGCAATTTAATGCATTATAATTGTTTCTTACTTCACAAATTAGCAACTTAATGTTACAAAGCGTACGAAGTCCCTTAACCGCTTTAAAGTGTTTGAAACATTACAAAGCGTACGAAATGTTGTAAACGCTATGTGGTCCATGTAAAATAACTAAATGCCTAAGTTTACAATTTGACCCATTATTATAATGTTCTTTATTCTACGATTAATAATCATTCATATATTTTAACTGATTAACTAAATGTTATATGAATTTTCATGATGGTATAGTTAAATAATTACTCTTATTAAATGAATAATGAACCATAATGCCACAGCGAGCTAATAACTAATAATGTAATAATCAATATATGTTTTTTGCAATTGGTTTTTCGTTATTCATAGTTAATTATCAATTAATTAATTGATTTTAACTTAATTTATTCAAACCATATAACCTGTAAACTACTGATAATTTATTAAAGTCTTTTACACCAAACGTAATAAAAATAATGTATATTTGTTTACTGAATAGTAACTTTTCGATTTTTGCAATATCTCGTGAAGTAATAATGTTAAAACGAAAATTTTTCCACAGGTACCATCAGACTGGCGAAAAATGGTGCTCAACGAAAGTTGTTGGTCATTTCTAAATTAATGAGTTTTTCATAAATTTGATGGTACCGTTGAGTTCCTTTTATTATCCACAATAACGCTATATAATTATAAAAAATTATTTCCCAACGGTTAAGATTTTCATTGCTTAGTTAACAAATAAAAATTTCGACAATTTAAAAATTCCAAATTCCTACGGTCCTTCGATATGGTTCATGGACCTTTATTATACGCTTTTTATTCATCTAACCTTATTCCTTCAATTATTATAAACAATAACCAATGGTTTTTTCATAACAAATGCACTCAAATGTTTTATGCATTTTTGTTATACTCGCAGATGACTATATAATATATAATCGTATAATTAAATATATCATGAATGTGATTGTTATTATAAAATTTGTTTGTTTATAACAAAATTTTATTATATTCAAAAAATTTAATTTGCTCCTATATTTAATTGATCTCCTTAATGTAACAGTGTACATAAAATATATTGTTATAAGGACGCCCTAAATTATTTATATGTATATAGTATGTCTAACAGCTAACGTTATGAAATATCCAAAAATTACTACAATTACAGTATTAAAACGTATTATAATGGCCTTTTAGTGGATTTTCGTTCTTATGCATGTTTTTATGGTTTTTTCATTCTTTTATATATATATAAGTATCTCTTCCCGTTCATAAAAGGCTAATGGTACTACGTAACTTAGGTAATAACTATGATTCTAAATGTTAGTATATTGTATTGGTTTTACTCGTTTGTGTTTTTTGATTTTTCCTTTTTCCTTCTTAACTATTGATTAGCAACATTAATAATGATTAATAAAATAAAATAGTAATATGTTCGATACAATAGTTGGTACCTATCGAAGGTCGGTAATTGGTTAAGTAGTGAATATGCGTTTGTCGGTAACCTGTCTTATATGGTTATACATTGTCGGTAACAACTTATGATGTACCTTGGTTGACGATAAGTGTCAATGGTAAGTTATAATATTACCAATATGTTGGTAGTTTATACCGTAATTCTAGCGATTAATTCATAAATGTGTTGAATAAGCAAAAAATAAAATTTTTAATGTTATTGGACATCGCAGGATGTCACACCCCTTGCCTCTCACTATTTTCTTTCAGTGTGTCAGAACACGATTCATTGTTAGAACGTTTATGTACAGGTAACGAAAGATTTTTTTGTTATTTCAATTTTATTATTTTTTTTGTCGTTTTAATTTTTTTTGTGTTTTTATTTCATTAATTTTTTTATTATTACTGTTATTTTATAAATGACTGATTTGACAATTAAATCAGTTTTTGAAAGTTTTGCATACATGATATTCGTTAAAAAAAATCCGTTCTAATTAAAACCATTCCTGCTGGTACAACGGGGATGATTCAACCCCTAGATGCCTTTTTCTTTTGACCTTGGAAGAAATTTATTAGGTATTTTTCAGATAATGTCATTACACAATTATGACATAAATTTGCACCATCGAAATAACGTCATTAAACTGCAATCGCTGATACACAATCAGTTTTCTTCTCCTCGATTTCAAAATCTTATTAAATACTCATGGTATAAAAGTGGGTATATAAAAGAAAAACCGTTGGAATTTGATAATCCTGTTGATTTCTGTTTTAAAAATTGTGAGACATCTTGCGGGTTCTGCAATGTGTGTGCAGTAATAAGATGTGCTTGGTGCAAAAAATCTTTGTGCATAATACATTTTTTTAACGAATATCATGTATGCAAAACTTTCAACAAATGATTTAATTGTCAAACCAGCCATTTATAAAATAAAAGTAATAATATAAAAATTAATGAAATAAAAACACAAAAAAAATTAAAACGACAAAAAAAATAAAAAAATTGAAATAACAAAAAAATCTTTCGTTACCTGTACATAAGCGTTCTAACAATGAATCGTGTTCTGACACATTGAAAGAAAATAGCGAGAGGGCAAGGGGACTCACTCTAATCATTTTTCATTTCATTTTTTAGCTATATTGTTTAAACAATTTTGTTATAAACGATTAATATTTTTAACATGTTTAATTCACTTCACATAACTAACAATAAATGTCAAAATTTGATTTTATTGTATTTGGAAAGTCGCATGTCGAGTTACTGTCTATTCAAGTAATTTTTCGAGTTTTCGTCCGCCATATTGGATCCGCCATATTGAATTTTGAAAATCTGATTTCAGATTCGGATTCAGCGACTTAAAAAACCAATATATTAAAAAGATCGAACAGTTAAAAAATATAGCTTCACAAGGTGTTTCATGCGCATGCCAAACGAACGCGGCAATTTAGGGATTGTTACCCCCCAAATATTTATATAAAACAAAACAAAAAAATACGTGTTCCTTAATTAGCTTTCCTCTTGAAGTTTTAATAGATTTTACTTCGATCAGATCAAAACTGATTTTCTGCAGTAAGAAATTGGTCACTTTAGGGGTAGTTCACCCCCTAATTTTGACTCCCCTTCCAACATACCTAGGCCGATTTTCGTCTTCTATCGAAAGATACTTTCATACCAAAAATCATTAAAATCGCTTCACTGGTCTCAAAGATATCGCAATTTTTCCATTTTACCTCCAATTTTGGGGGGTCGTTTCACCCCCTAAATATGTTTTTCCGCCGCTAAAAAAAATACGTGTCCCTTAGTTTTTCATGTATTATAACATATCCAAATTTCAGAAAAATCGGAGAGTGACACTTCCGTAGGTTTACTTGTTAGTGTGTTGATAAGTTGCATGTTTGCACAAAGTACACTTCCAACGCCATTTTTATTCCACGTCGTTTACCACGGATTGCGGTTCTTTATATATCTAGTGACTTTAGGGCACATTAGAGACCTTATAATAAGAGTCTTGCCATAAGACGATCTGGGCAAAATGCTGCGAGAGAGAGGGATACATTGGGTGCTTTCCAATTGCTTACACATCTTAACACAAAAGCATTTTATTGGCTATATATTATCTAAAACATCTTACAAGATAATATATAGCCAATAAAATGCTTTTGTGTTAAGATGTGTAAGCAAGTGGAAAGCACCCAATGTATCCCTCTCTCTCGCAGGATTTTGCCCAGATCGCCTTATGGCAAGACTCTTATTATAGGGTCTCTAGGGCACATTGTCCTGATGCGCCACCTGAGAAAGTGGACGTCAACTACGCTCTTACGCTCGGTAACGAAATGTGGTTGCGTCCGTGTATGGTTCATGTCCAAACTACTATGTCAGACGAGATCAAACAGTGAAGAGTGGATGAGATCGACAGATGAGTTAGACAAGAACCGACAATTAATCGCTCTAACTTTTTCAATCCAACAATTAGCGAACCACGCTGCGGTAGGCACGAGGCGAGCTACTGGTGACTTTATACCGCAAAACTTATGTCCCCTTCATTTTTGCCTGTCTTTTCCCTTATTTTATTATAAATAAAATAGAAATAATATTGTTAATATAAATAGTAATTATGTATTACGTAATACATGTACATTTCTCAATGTTAAAATATATATATATATACATTTATATATGTATATATACAGGGTCTCCCACGTAAAGTGTCCAATCGCTCTGCTGCAGATAGATCTCGTTAAGGTGAACTAAAAAGTCTTATACCATTTTGCAATTAACCCTTAGCTGGCACATGGGGTCCTGAGAGACCCCAGCCTAGTTCGACTGTAAATTTCAATATTTGAACGTACGTAAACTTGAAATACTTCTTAAATAAACAGCTTAAATTGAAAAAAAACCATAACCACTTTTATTCAAATATCACCAATGCAACCTTCAGAATAAATACCTTTTTTTAAACCGAAAAATCAAACTATTTTTTTTATAATAGTGTTATGACTCCAGAGTATGTCATTAAAATTTTAGCTCTTAATATGAAAAATTGAAAACATAACAAATTTTTGAATGAAAACACATTTTTCACGTGTTTTCGACAAAATCCATTTTTTTGTATACTTAACCTTCAATTTTGTTAAAATTTACTATAGGATCTTCTATAAGAATACTTTAGGAGTATCTCCTAATTGTTGAAAGTAATTATATATTTATTTACAGTAGTTACAAATGAATGTACTGCTGGGGTCCTACAGGACCCCAGTGTGCCATCTATGTGATTTGGCTGCAGTGTGCCAGCTAAGGGTTAACCATAAATTTCGAGTAATTAAGTAAAGAAAGTTCGCTAATTCAGTGGACGACTTTTTGTGATGTATAAGAAACGGCTAAGCCGCGCGCGCGACGCGATAACATCGAGTATTAGATTACAGCGGCAGGCGAGACGACGCTTCTAAGAAATACGACAACACTTTCTCGGCAACACGAGCGCGTTAATGAGACGCTGAGAAATTATTGTCCGCGCGTCGTCTCGTCTGCCGCTGTAATCCGATACTCGCTGATATCGCGTCGCGCGCGCGACTAGCCGTTTTTTACGTTATTCATGCCTAGTTCCCTCGCTGCCAATCGCGTCCGCTGAATTAGCGAACTTTTTTTACTTAATTACTTGAAATTTACATGGTTAATTGTGTGGTATCGGCATTTTCTTTTACGTTTAATTACCCGATTGTTATGCGAATCAAAGGACACCGCGTGTGATTATCGGCACCGTTGCGGTGCGGTATTAGCTTTATTGTTGTGAGCGGCGATGGCGATTGATCGTAGCGGTGACGCGTGCGGCGTCACATTAATATATATTCCGAAAACTATTAAGGCGTTTGATTTAGAGCCGACCTTGATATATAAAGGAGCAATCGCGAGCGAAGCGAGTTCAGTTCTTGTCGAGTTTTGGTCAAAGTCGGATCTCTCGGCATTATATCTCAGCGTTGTAAAAACCGTGAAATACATATTACGTTAATAGCACATACTGTTGATCATTCCCTCGAATCCCACCAAGCGATCCTACAATTGCAAAATAGTATAAGACTTTTTAGTTCACCTTAACGAGATCCACCTGCAGCAGAGCGATTGGACACTTTACGTGGAACACCCTGTATATAAATGTTTAATAAAATCGAATAAAACTTGAAAGATACATTGATGAATAAAGAAGAAAAATTAAACATAAATATAAAAAATGCATAAATAAGAGGCTATAAATACAAAAAAATACGTAAGAGTCTAAAAAATATTGTTCTGTTATACATGGGTAAAAAAATTATTTAAATGTGCTTTCCCATACTTAAAGGCATTTGTATGTAATATTCAAATATAACGTATTTAAATATTTGTGCATTATAATTTAAAATTAAATATATTTCAAGAATTACAAGTATTTCATTCTCCGGTCTAGACAACACATCGGATGAGCCTCCGATGTAGACTGGGCATAACATTTCTTGTCATTTCAGAAAAACGTACATTAAAACAGTTAAAAACTAAACACGAGGGGAAGAGATAAAATCGCTGTTAGCTCGCGCGGTGGGACGAAGCCAGAACGATGGATTATTGGTCTGTCCACCTTATCTAGAGTTGTTAACAACTGCGAACTCTACTTTCGAATGAGTTATAGTGCATTCGAAAGGGGAGGAAAAAATATTTGTGTCATGTCCGAGGATTTGGGTGTATGGGCCTTAAGTTCGGAGACAATCGCATCGAAATGTGAGTATTTTCCAGCTGTACGGTAAGTACAATGTATAGCTAAAATTCGGCATGAAGCGCGATAGCCTAGTGGTTAAGCGCGCGCCTCGCATTTTGCCGGCCGCGCAAGCTGGGTTCGAAACCGCGTTGTGACAATTTTTTTTCTTTCTCTGTTTAATGAAATGGTTTTATTCTTTATATAATGATTTATTCTTCGATTTTATTTTATTTTACAGTTATTTGTGTGAAATTAAAAATAACAATAGTTTTTTGTATATTGATTATTTATTCATACATATTTTATTTTGTCCATTTTTTCATTTATTATACAATTCCGACGTCGCTGTGCAATGTTCCGGATGATAATTTATATAGAAGCATTGAAAACATAAATGATTCGCACACCATGAACATTTTATAAATGAAAGCCGCATGTTGCATTTGCATTTATTGTTATGTACATTGGGTGGAAAACATAACTGATTAACGTTATAAAATATGTCGCGTTCATTTGCTAATTTTGATGCATACCAAGCGAATTCGATTATTTTTTCAAATTTCGGAGCACATAATAAATAATAAATCAGTGATTGAATTCGTATAGCGTCATATCGCGTATTCAATTCTCTTCTTTCTTCGCTAATCCATAATATCCGGACAGTTTTGAATGCGTTTGATAATAATAATGCGCTTGGTATGCGACAAAGTTAAGCAAATATAAATTATCACACGCAACATTGTACAACGATGTCAGATTTTTTTATATAATAACTAACAAAATAGGTATAATAAAATATACAAAAACTATTGTTATTTTTGATTCCACACAAATAACTGCAAAATAAAATTAAATCGAAGAATAAATCATTATATAAAGAATAAAACCATTTCATTAAACAGAGAAAGCAAAAAACTGAAGAAAAAAAATTGTCACAACGCGGTCTCGAACCCAACTTGCGCGGCCGGCAAACTACGAGGCGCGCGCTTAGGCCCGTTCTACAATCAGTCGTATATCGCCATCGGATGTCGTATCGTGAGTCGGGTGTCGTAATGAAAACCGTAAGACCGTAACCAATCACAATCAAGCTTCATGAGAGTACTTGATTGTGACTGGTGCAATCAGTTGTATATCGCCATTGGATGTTGAGCGCATGCGTACTGCATTGTCGGCTGTCGAGTCGAGTTATCGCAAATCGCCTGTCGCGGTCGGACCAAAAGATGGTCAAGTCCCATCTCTTCCGTTCCGACTTTTGTTATGATTATGCGTGCTGAGAACTGGTGATTTTAACTTATACAACGAACCATTGTGCATAGGACTGGTGATTTTAACCTATACAACGAACCATTGTGCATAGGACTGGTGATTTTAACCTATACAACCTATACAACGAACGATTTATTACAAATTAGACATGGAAACAATCGATACGGACGAAATAATAATTAATTTTGTACGTGACAATCATTGTTTGTATGATAAACATAACGTAGATTTTAAGAATGTACACAAGAAAAAAATCTATAGATTAAAATTTCTGATATTTTGAGAGATGAGTATAAAGTACATATATCAGGTAAATATTTATTCCTTTACACTATTATTACATATTATAAAAAACACTGAATGTAATTATTTCTGTAGCTGAAGGAATCGAAAAACGGTGATCATTCTTGAGAGATATGTTTAGCAGAGAGCATAGACGACAACAATTACCACCGTCTGGTTCTGGATATGAACCGAAAAAAGAATGGGAATTATACAGAAGCATGTTGTTTTTAGCTCGTCATATAGCTCATAGAAGGTTAATCTTCAGTAATATCTTCTTTTATAATATTTTTCCTTTCTTTAGTATAGTATACAGGGTGTTTTTAAAAGGTCTGGTCAAACTTTAACCACAGATGCTACGTATCAAAACCAAGCAAAATGTCCATATAAACATGCGTCCGGAAATGCTCCCCTTCTGAGATAACACAAGATAAAGTCACTTCATAGGCTTCTTTGGCTCAATTACTGTAGTAATGTTTTTTTTTGTTTCGTTGCGGAGAAAACCTGTGCCAGGTTCGATCCCGGCCTTGGGGGAGCGGGGGATATGGGGATTTTTACCACTCTAAGAATCGGGGAGTGACGTCCAGTTACGCACAGAATAAATCGGACACAACAGATTTAGTGACTCGGACACAATAAGAAACGGACACAGTGATAATCGTACACAACGCTAATCGAACACAGTGGCAATCGGACACATTGTCAATCGGACACAGTGCCAATTGCGCACAGTAGGAAACGGACACACAGTGGTTGCAATCGGACACAATAGGAAATGGACACACGGTGGTTGCAATCGGATACAGTAGGAAACGGACACACGATTGTTGCAAACGGACACAGTAGGAAACGGACACATGTTCCGTGACAGTTTTCCTAACCTGGAAATGTTACTTGTAAGGACTTTTCTATTTCTATTTCTTTATATGGAGTAGCGATGTTACCATGCTTACTTTCCGCATACGTGCGATATTTAATAAATTTAGAAAGCATATGCTGAGAGTATATGAAGCGAGGTTCCACGCAAAGCAAAGTTCTACATTGTAACTTCCACGCAGTACTTTTGGTCACCCTAAAATTTTGTTATTTTTTTTATGTGGAAGAGTACTAGGTGACGGGCGAAGCCCGTCTCCTCGTGCTCTTCCACCCAAGCATATACTTTTCTAGTATACAAAATTAATAATATTAAAGAAAGTTTATACTGGGAAAGTATCCACACTGTATCCACGCATGTACTTTGCAAGACAAAGCAATGTTTACTCTACATCTAATTTTGACTCTTCCTTATTAGAATGAAACGGTCACGGAACATGTGTCCGTTTGCAACCATCGTGTATCCGTTTCCTACTGTATCCGATTGCAACCCCCGTGTGTCCATTTCCTACTGCGTCCGATTGCAACCACTGTGTCCGTTTCCTACTGTGTGCAATTGGCAACCACTGTGTCCGATTGACAATGTGTCCGATTGCCACTGTGTCCGATTAGCATTGTGTACGATTATCACTGTGTCCGTTTCTTATTGTGTCCGATTGGGTCCGTGTCCGATTCACTAAACCTGTTGTGTCCGATTTATTCTATGCGCAACTGGGCGTCACTCCCCGTAGGCGAGGACGGACTTCACGGCGTTTTCGTGAGAGATTCCGGTGTCCCTTCGCCATTCGCTCGAGGCAGGCGACGACGGGATTTTTAGAGTGGTAATAATCCCCATATCCCCCTCTCCCCAAGGCCGGGATCGAACCTGGCGCAGGTTTTCTCCGCGACGAAACAAAAAAAACATTACTACAGTAATTGAGCCAAAGAAGCCTATGAAGTGACTTTCTCTTGTGTTATCTCAGAAGAAGAGCATTTCCGGACCCATATTTATATGGACATTTTGCTTTGTTTTGATACGTAGCATCTGTGGTTAAAGTTTGACCAGACCTTTTAGAAACACCCTGTATATATATATATAATATAATGATATAATATAATATAATGATATATAAAATGGGACACCCTGTATATATATATATACAGGGTGTCCCATTTTATATATCAGTAAAATATTTCGATACGACGTCGTTTCAGAGAAAAATGTTTCAGACAAAAGTTATATGGCTTCGAGGGGGCAAGATGATGATATTCTCAATTTAATTGTAGATGGCGCCACTTTAGAGATTTCATCATGGCGGCCATTTTTTAAATGGAAGTCGATTTTTCTCTCTAAGTAAAAGTTGTAGCTGATACTAAGACGAATACAACGGTTTTTTGTTTTTTGCAATTAGACCATTTTTCAGTGAGTTACAGCGTTCCAAAGTAAACTGTTTTATAATTTCAGTATACACATAAACCAAATCTTGAAAAAAAGCACCCCAATTGTAAGAGGCAAGGGGACTCACATTAATAAAGCACCCCGAAGGGAACAGAAACCTACTATGTCCACGCCGTTGTTCCTGGGTAGCGCTAAAAGTAGGATAGTGTTAC
>NC_039516.1:7611629-7619953 GCF_003672135.1 Ooceraea biroi
TAATACATCTTCGATGTATCGACGTATTCTGATGTATATCTTCGATCTTAACAGAGATATTTAGTACCATGGATTGCGATAATGTTACTCGAGATCTACGAGACATAAGCATAAAAACAACAATATTCCCTTGAAGATTAATCAAAATTAAGTAAAAAGGGATCCCTAAAAAACCTTTTTAAGAAAAGAAAAAATATACGCCAAGTACATAAAAACTCCCAACTTGTCAAAACTCAAAACTAAATATGAAATCAATAATTAACTAGCCAAGTATCTAGAAGTAGTTTGAGTATTTTACCCAAACGTTTCCATGCATTCTCTCTTATCGCATGACGACATTGAAGTACTTGGCGTGCCCGGATCGCAGTGGTCATGTATTCTTGTAAATTTGTACAAATCTTGATTTGTATTGTATCTTGTATTTCATGATTTTAATAATGACTCGCAAATGATTTGTGTTCTTATAGGTAGGACAGACGTTTAATGTGATCCGGCACGCCAAGTAACTTCAATGTCGTCATGCGATAAGAGAGAATGCATGGAAATGTTTGGGTAAAATACTCAAACTACTTCTAGATACTTGGCTAGTTAATTATGATTTCATATTTAGTTTGAGTTTTGACAAGTTGGGAGTTTTTATGTACTTGGCGTATATTTTTTCTTTTTTTAAAAAGTTTTTTAGGGATCTCACTCTTTTTGTAAATTTTTAAAATTTGACTATATTTTAGTTTTATATTCTTTGAACATATAATTAGTATTACATAATTTCTTTTTATGTTTTATTATTAATTATTTTGCATGCTAACACGTACATCGTTCCGATGCAATTTGTAATAAGAATTTTATTAAGAATAATTTTTTGATTTTTATATAATGTAAATTATTTTATATATTTATACTTTTTCTGTTTTGCTAACAAAATTTTTCTATGTGATTTACAATATTGTTTATTATAACTTTAACAATATAACTTTACTTTCACATAAATCATTTTACGAGTTTTATAATTTTATGCAATGAATGTGGTAGCGCTCGACGTTATGCAATGAAATTCGTGGTATTGGTGCAGTCAATCCCTTTCTCACTAACTAATATGACGTTGCACCACGTCGATGACGGCGACAACAACGACGACGACGTTGCACCACATCGACGACAACGACGATGACGACGATGATGTTGCACCACGTCGATACGGCGACAACAACGACGACGACGACGTTGCACCACATCAACGTCATCGTCGTCGTCATCGTCGTCGTCATCGACATGGTGCAACGTCATCGTCGTCGTTGTCGTCGTCGTCGATGTGGTGCAACGTCGTCGTCATCGACGTGGTGCAATGTCATCGTCGTCGTCGTCGATGATGTTGCTTGCAATTACTTGCAATTTATGTCTTTATCGTGAAATAAAACATTTCCTATGTATCACATTTTTATAGTATTTGCGATTTATATCTTTATCGTAAAATAAAACATTTCCCATGTATTATTAAAATCATTTTTAATTCATAATAATTAAATCATGCCTGTGTGAACAGCAGCTTGAGTTACAAAATCGCTTTGCATGTGTATGTGCGAGCATACGTACGTGAGTCTGAACCTGATTTCGAAAAAGGAGGAAAACGAAACGTCACAATTCTAACATTCAGTTACAATATCTCAGGATAGACTGCACCAATCTTATTCGAATTGGTCGCAATCGAAAGCTTGCATCCATATTATATTATTAAAGTGCCGTTAGATTTTTAAATAAGGCTTTAGTTCCTGAAATATTTTAATCATAAGTTTATGTGACCTGTCAAATGACATGAATTCCAGATAAACTATACGGTAGCGCTCGACGTTTATGCAATGAATTTGGCAACGTTCGACGTCTATGCAGTGATGTTATTGCTCGAAACCTTGTTTTTTATGTACTTGGCGTCGCGACGCTACCGCGTCGCTTGATAGAGGAAAAAATCAATCTTTTTTATTTTATCGATTTGTGCTGCAAGATATGATTATCAGATCATTATACGAATGGCCAAATTATCAATATTTATTATTAACCCTTTGAGTGCTATGGGCATATATGCGTCCGGAGAAAAATATTGGCATGTTAAATATTTTATTTAATATAGCGTAAATAAAGAATTAAAATAGTAAAATAGAATTAAAAATATTTAGTTGCACGGTGTATAGTCAATTGGTATTTCGAGTACGCGGTACGCGAGAAAGTATCCGTTCACAGCAATCACAATTGCGAGCCGCGCGCGTGCCGTCAACAGAGCGTTTAAATCTGAAGAGCTTCACACTCAAAGAGTTAAATATTGAAAAAATTGCATTCATTATTGCTTCCTGAAGAAATAAATGTATATTGCTTGATATATATAAATGATACGTATAAAATATTTATAAAAAGCAATACAATGAATTACATTGCATTAATTATGTAGTTTTTTACTATTATTACGTGATACATACGGGCCTGTCATTCCTTAGAGAGTTATAACGTTATCGTTCTCAGTATCATATCCACTAATTGCATGCGGTAGTGAGTAATGTGACTTCCGTGAAGAATGCCTCGGAAGAGATGTCAATTTGCAGCCGCGGCACAGGGTTTACCGTAGTCACATTCATAACATCATCACATTAATTAGTACAGAATAAAACTGCATGTAGGAAGCATGCTGCTTCTTGTGTTTTTCACAATCCTAGTGACGGTCACTGCTTTAGAGAGTAATCGATCGGAGAAAAAATCTGAAGAATCATGGAAAGGAAATTTTACCCCATATATTCATTTGGAGGTAAAAATGATTCAACACAAAATAACAAATTTAGTGTTTTGTGAAAAAGAGGATTAAAGGGGCTGTTTCTAGACATAAAAGTATTACGTAACAGTATGAATATAACAAGATTTATTGAACCGATAATAAAAATTTTACTTTTGTTCTGCTATGATTGTCCTAATTTTCAACTTTATTTGGCAAATATAACGAATGTTTTCCAATAATTTAATAATTATGGATCGGTATCACCTGTTTTCTTTCTTTTCACTTCTTTCTTCTAGACATTGAATGATAGCGAGGACAACGCTGAAAAGCCTCTTGTGCCGCTATGCTGTCATATTGATGCATTTCTTATTAAAGACGAATGTGTGAAAGATGCAGCGAATGAAACGAAGGCATTACAGTTCCCAACTATTTATGGAACCAATCTTACCGTACCGTTAAACATCACCGTGAATGATCTCCGAAAGCATTTCTCGTTCGTGGTACAGCATCCATGCGATGGGAATCGATCTCTCCTGATTCCACACGTTCACAAGACCGAGTGGTATCTCCTGTCAAACGGTTCCATAATACGAGCCTTAGTTTTTGATAAGTCGGAAGATCGTCTATTGAATTATCATGAATATTGTTTAGCGAGGGTAAAAAAACAAAAATATCTATTGGTCCACGAGTACCTATTGGTCCACTGTTTAAATACAAGTCAAGTAGAAGAAGAAGAAGAGAAGGGAAAACAAGAAGAGGAGGACGACTTAGTAGTGTATTTTTACGCACTAGTTATTTCTGTGCCATTTCTGATCGCTACGTATCTTGTGTACTGGCTACTGCCCGATTTGAATAATCTACATGGTTTAACGCTGCGGGGATATGTCGGCTGTATGGCGATAACGAACTGCATTTGTGCGACGACGCATTTGATTCCGCATGAATGGTTTTCTGAAGTCTTCTGCATCGTAATCGGTATATCCTTAAAATTATGTAATTGTTTCTTGATTTGTGTTACCACATTAATGTAAAAAGGCTTTTACTAGATAAATTACTGCGAAATTTCCCCCACTTGATCGAATTGTACATCTCGCATACATCATAGTAAATATACATAGTCTACAGCGGTATACATATTTGTACATTTGTCATATCTTATAAATTTCATGTCGATCTGCATTCCAAGTTCTACACAAGGTTGATGATCTTTTAGATCTGTTGTCTATTGCGCAAGAATACATTGCTCGTCAGACTTTATGATTATATCTATAAATAGCTGTTTCGTTATTTCGAGCAGTTTCCAATTTTCGAGAGAAACTCTTTTATCGCACATTTTTGTAACTTTCATGAATTTTATCTATATGATCGGCAAGATTTTCTATTGGAAAATTTTTACTTTTAAGTTCTACTGGTAATGAAACATTTCTTCAAGTTTTTATTTTATCTCTGTATTCTCAATATAGATTTATAAATGAAAAGAATTTGAGAGATTTAGGTAAATATAATTTGTATGGCAGTGTTGGATTGTAATATATATTCGTTTTGTTTTTTTTAATAACATGGTAATGTATGTTTATTATTAAAAACATTTAAAAAGGAGACGAATATGTGTTACAATATATATGTATATATACAGTTATAATATACAGTCATTCATGTTCTTTTTTAAATGTTTTTAATAATAACTATATGTTACCTCTATTATTAAAAAAACTAAATAAACAAAATACAAATATATATATTTCTTCAGATAAATAAGATAATACTTCAGATAATAATTTGCCTTTGTGTGACTGTTTTAGCTCTCATTATCACCTCTTCATTTTCGGCAAGTTTCTTCTGGCTAAATGTGATGTGCTTCGACATTTGGTGGACATTTGGGTGAGTAATCAAATATTTTACAGCATATTTTATCCATATATTTCATGCGGATTTGTTTAGCAAAATTTAAACAAGATTTGGCAAAATTAAGACTTACAATTAGTACAAGATATGGATAAATATGTATAAGTTTTGAGTTGAATTTTGTTAAAAAAATCCACACGGACTTTCCGGTCAACAATATACAGGGTGTCCGATAAGTAACTTCTATCCCGAAAGAGGGTGGTAGATTAGGTCCAACTGAAAAGAAAAGTCGTATATCATTTTTTAAAATTCGCAATAATATAACCGAGTTATTAACCGATTAATATTAACATATAAGAGCGCGAGAAGCGAGACTGCGAGAGGCCGGACTCAGTAGGTATTTACTTCTTAGATCTCCTAGCGACGACGGACGCGTCCGATAGCGAGAGGCGGAGTAACGCGGCGGCGAGCGGCGAACGGCGAGCGGCGAGCGATGTATGACATAATAATACTGCGCCGAAAAAAGTGTCCTTTCGGTGACAGCAAGATGATGTGCTATCTTTTCCACACCACCTTGCGGTAGATAGCTTGGTGCGTTTTTTTTATAGTGGTTTCCCCGGTAGGCCTAATCCACTCTCGTTATTTATCACTCTCGTTATTAATGATCATTAATGTAAAAGTTGCTCAAAATCCCTTCCTCCTGCTTGTACACAAAATTCGGCCCTTCGAACAATGTCGCGCATTGCACGGTGCGCCATATCGGGCCGAATTTTGTGTACAAGCAGGAGGAAGGGATTTTGAGCAACTTTTACATTAATGATCATTAATAACGAGAGTGATAAATAACGAGAGTGGATTAGACCTACCGGGGAAACCACTATAAAAAAAACGCACCAAGCTATCTACCGCAAGGTGGTGTGGAAAAGATAGCACAACATCTTGCTGTCACCGAAAGGACACTTTTTTCGGCGCAGTATTATTATGTCATGCATCGCTCGCCGCCGCGTTACTCCGCCTCTCGCTATCGGACGCGTCCGTCGTCGCTAGATCTAAGAAGTAAATACCTACTGAGTCCGGCCTCTCGCAGTCTCGCTTCTCGCGCTCTTATATGTTAATATTAATCGGTTAATAACTCGGTTATATTATTGCGAATTTTAAAAAATGATATACGACTTTTCTTTTCAGTTGGACCCAATCTACCACCCTCTTTCGGGATAGAAGCTACTTATCGGACACCCTGTATATTCGAGCAATATTCGTCTTTTACGAAATTGTGTTTACAATATTGCTATATATTTTTACTTCATATAGTCTTATTTTATACAAGTTATTAATCGTTAATCGTTCTCTTGATTCAATCAATTCTTGTCACTTTGTATGCAATTCCCATATTTAATTTTCAATTTTGTATATAATGAACTAAAATATTGTGGAATATGGAAATATTGATTAAATATAGCTTTATCATTAGCAAATTCTTTATATAAGATGAAAAACTTCAATATTTTATTCATTCATACCTTATCGGCCATACAAACACACACACGCATTGTTTTTTATATTCTTTTTCTTCTTTCTTCACTTATCGCCAACTTGTTTTTGGAGAAATTTGTCATGCTGTCTAAATTGCACATTTTTCAAACTTTACGAGGATCCAATCAGGATATATAAAAATAATTGCAGTCTTGTCGACTCGATACGGATATATGAAGACATTAGTAATAGTTGCATTTCATATTGTACTACTTAATACTATAAATACGGTTCGAACAGCTAGTACAAATATAAATATAAATAGGACTTTTAATAATTGAAAATTAAAAAGATTAATTGCACGTTGAATTGCACAATACATGACTTGAAGAATGCCGAATTTTGACCTCTGGGATGTAATATAAAAATATCTTCGTTATTATCTGCTAATCCGAAAGATTACTTTGAAATTTATTTTTGAGGCCTCATCATACAAAGTGCACGAAAATTGCATTTTTGCAAACTTTATTACAGACAATCCTTTTCAAATGCATTTTGTAGACGAAAACCTTGGCCATTACAAGGAAACATAAAGCAACGAGAGAAAAAGAGATTTATGATGTATTCGATCTATGTGTGGGGAGGCGCCTTCATTCATACTGTCATTTGTATTATAATGGATTTTACTTCAATTCTACCGAATGACTCTATCCGGCCAGAATTCGATATGTGTTGGTTCGGTAGTAAGTGATATCACTGTATTATCTATACTAGAGATTCGTTCACTTAGGACAAAATAGGTAAAGAACATATTGAGCTGACCGAAAAGTATCATGCCGAGCCCTTAGTACAGTTCAAATGCATCTATATTAAGAGTTAATATTATACATTTTTGTATCTACACCTTGCAAAAAAATCCGCATGACCCTTCCGGTAATGCAAATTCTTGTATTAATTTTGAATGCAGTTTTGCGTTTGAATTTTATTAAGGGGATCCATCAACATGGACATTTTGGTCAATCCAATACAGATGCGCAAATTAATTCAGCTTTTTTTTGAAAAAAATTGAGCTTTTATTTTCAAAAAGTAATAAACATGTCATTCTTCAAAATATTTGCCATCAGTTTTTAATACTTTCCTCCATCTATCGGGCAGCTGACGAATCTCCTGTTTCCTAATTTTTTTAAAAAGCGAATTAATTCGCACATTTATTAATAATAAATAGATAAAGAAACTACTTGATTCAATTATAAATCTTTCGATCAGCAATGTACAATCGCAATCTTCAATTTATAGTCTAATATGATCTCACTCAGCAAAACATTTTATAAAACATCAATTTGAATATAAAAACTTTTTAAAATTATATTTTATATTTCCTTTCAGCGGAGACAGCAGAGTTTCTATACTTTTGGGCACCCATCAGTATTATTATCGTCTGTAATATTTGCCTGTTTATACACACAGCGTTGAAAATTCGGAGCCTTAGAAAAAATATAGCTCAACAATTACAAGGTTCGGAAAGTAGGCGTCACGATGACAATAGGCAACGGTCTGTATATTACTACACACTGCAACGTGATAATCTACTGTATTATCTTGATTTATCATTATCTTGAAAACATGATGCTTGAAAAAAAACGATGACTTTTTGTAGAAAGAGCTATTTTCATTTAAATTTTACCAATTTTTGCTTGCAGGTTCAGCTTATATTTGAAGTTGTCCGTGGTAATGGGTTTAAGTTGGTCTATGGAGATTATAACGTGGTTAATGGAAATGCTATTAAATAGCCTGCCGGAGTTTATTGAGGACATCAGTAACTTAACAAACATTTTGCAGGGTCTTATCATCTTCATTATATGCGTTTGGAATAATAAGACCTGGCATTTGTTGCTCAAACGATTGGGTTGCCAGGATCGCGATTTGTTTTGCAGAAAATCGACAAATAGTAATAGCTCCGATCCGATGTCGATGCAGAAGATTTCTACATGCAGTCAAACATGCCATGCACAAAATTCACCTAATTAAACTTATTATTAACACCCCCAGCAAACACAGTCATATAACAATGATATTGCCATAATATAACAGAATGTAACACGCAATATACATGTTCGTTACATGTAACGTATATGTAGTTGTAATTTCCCACTCAAACGAAATTGCAGTAATATAACAATAATATAACGTGTTACTAAAATGTTATTTAAATGTTATATAAATGGAATATATATTATTTACTCTTTCTTCC